>NC_056729.1:1508092055-1508144555 GCF_019279795.1 Protopterus annectens | reverse complement strand
ATATTTAAAATAGGTGGAGGGCTACACCCCCCACACCCCCCAATGTGGGGGGGGGGCAGTGCCCCCCTTACTATGTATTCTAACTCCAGGGTCGCACTACAGTGGGGAAAAGGCCATATACAACTTTCAGTGAAATGTGTTTCAGTTAATTGTCTTTACAGTGAATTGAGCTTTCAGTGAATTGTGCACAGTCAAATGTGTTTCAGTGAAATGTGCTTTCAGTGAATATATATATATATATATATATATATATATATATATATATATATATGGGTCTACTTCATATGCCTAAAATTTCATTTGACTGAATTTCATTTGATCGGGACCATAATACCGAATTTTCAAAATACTGAAAACTCATTTGATTGAATCTCATTACAGTGAATTGTAAGCCACAGACATGATGTGGGTTTCCCTTCTCCTGTGACTTGCTTAGGTTCATAGGTTTATAGGTAGGTACTAGACTATCGGCCCTAGGGCTTGTAGAAGCCTAGGCATAAAGATTCACTAGCTTTTGCCACCCAAAAATTATTTTCCTGTGCCCCTGTCAAGCAGAGCCACAGAAGTGATCCCCGGGGTGAATTTCCTATTTCACATCCAGTCATCAAGATTTTTCTTAAAGAGGGCTAATGAGGTGCTCTGCTTGACATGAATGGGCAGGAACCTATCCCTCCAGCATGTTTTGTTTATTGTGGTGACAAGGTTTAGGTCCCTGGAGGGTGTGGCTTGGAGGGATTGGGAGTTCTTTAAATGTAGCTTGTCCAACAGCTTGGGGTTTGACATGGCTTTGTATGTTAGACAGAGATCGCCTCTAATTAGGCGATATGTGAAGGAGTAGAGCTAGAGTTTTTTGAGACGGTCTGTATAGGGCATCTGTTTGAGGCCAGTGATCCTCTTTGTGAGGTATTTCTGTGGCCTTTCCAGCTGCTGCAAATGTCTTGTGAGGTACATACCAAACGGGGCATTGTACTCTATAATAGGTCTAATGAGGGATGAGTAGAGAGGAACAGAAACCTTTTGTGATGAGGTGTGCCACAAAGAAGGATTTCCTAACTACTGTGGCGATGTGGTTATCAAAGGAGAGACTACTGCCCACCTGTGTCACTACGTCTCTTATCACACTATTGGTGTTAAGTGAACTACCTCCTATGTGGTAGTTCATGGGCACAGGGTTTTTCCCGAAGGGGATGACTATGCATTTTTTGGTGTTGAGCTTGAGGCCATGGCTTTGACAGCAGGCATCTGTCTCAGTGAGGCCCTTCTGTAGAATGTCCACATCATTTGGGGATTCAGTAATGGCTCCCAGTTTGCAGTCGTCTGCGAACTTGGTTAGCCATAGACCCTCTGTGCTGGCCTGAATTTCAGAGTAGCAGATGCCAAACAGGAGTGGACCCAGGACTGAATCCTGTGTTACTCCACTTGTCACTGGTCTGGAGTCGGATTTGGAGTCGGCTACTTTCACGGTGTGGGTTCTGTCAGTGAGCCAGTTGGCAACCCGTCACATGACATAGGGATTTATGCCCAGTTTAGTGAGTTTATCTATGATTCCAGAGTGGGGGATGGTATCGAATGCTTTTACCCTTGTCCGTGGCTCTGGTGACTGCTTCAAAGAAGTCAATCAGGTTTAGAAAATATGATCTGCCTTTCACGAACCCAAAGTGGGTGCGGTCCAGAGTTTGAAGGTTACCTATGTTTTTGTTTGTAAGTTCCATGATGATACATTCCATGGCCTTGCAAATCATGGCTCATCAGGCTAATGGGGCGGTAGTTCCCGCGGTCTGTGGTGGATCCCCCCCTTGTGGAGTGGGATAACCGTAGCTGTGCACCATTCAGAAGGCACAAAGCTTGAAGTGAGGCTATGATTAAACATGGTACTTAGGTGGGGTGCCAGTCCATTTTGTAGTTTGTGCAGAACACAGCCCGAGATGTTATCTGGTCCCATGGATGCTGTATTCTTGGCTTTGGAAGTGTGGTTTTTACCTGTGCGGCCGTGATTACCAGGGCTTGGTATTCTTCCTGTATTGAGATGGGCCCTTTAGGGGGTGAGAGAGGGGTCAAGTTAGCACTGAACCTATCTGCCAGGATGTTGGCAGTATCAGTTGGTTCTGTATATTTAGTGCCATTGTGCTGTAACTCAGAGCAGATCTGAGTGTTGCTATTGATATTCTTGGGTCTATATCATATGTTCGAAGTTTTATAACTTTTTTTACACTAGTCAGGTAAGTTCCGTTTGTTTTTGTTGTTTTTTTTATTATATGTTCTATGTTTGAAACTTCGAACATTTAAATTCGATTATTTAATGTTTGAAGTTTCAAACTTCTAACATATAATATAGATCCGAGATTTTTGACATAACTATAGAATGCCTTGTGGTTGTCTTTAGAATCTGTGGTGATTTTGTTTTCGTAACTAGCTTTGGAGGATTTTATGAGGGATCTCATCTTCTTACTGAGGCTGAAAAGGGAGTTTTTCCAATCTTGGGATTCTACTCTTTTTTTGCAACAGTTTCTTCCTTTTGTTGTAGAGTTTGTTTATGGCAGGGCACCACCAGATTGGCTTCCTTTTTTGGAGGAGAGCATCTTGGTTCTATTTGGGATGGCACAGTCCATGCAGGGTCCCTATCAAATGATAGAAAACTCATTTGATGGAAAATCATTTGGCTGAAACCAAAACAGAGAAAGCTCAAAACACTGAAAACTCATTTGACTGAAACTCAAAACACTGAAAATGCTACATGCCCTTTTCCCCACGGTAGTGCGATCCTGGAGTTAGTATATATAGTTGGGGGGGGTGTAGCCCCCCACATACTTCATACATTTTAAACCCTACACATGGATACTTATAACTACAATGAATAACTGTTTGGAGAAAACAATATTTACATAAACTATGTGGGGTCTATGCCCCCCACACCACCATCATGGGGGGCCGTGCCCTCCATACCCCCCTAACTATATATACTAACTCCAGGATCGCACTACCGTGGGGAAAAGGGCATATAGCATTTTCAGTGTTTTGACTTTCAGGCAAATGAGTTTTCAGTGTTTTGAGCTTTCTATCTTATGGTGTCAGTGAAATGAGTTTCTATCAAATGAGCTTTCTATCATTTGATAGGGACCCTCCATGCACTCGTGTATGTGTTCATACAGTGCACTGGTGTAAGATTCAGCAGTCATACTTCTAAATCATGGGTGTCGTGAAGTTTGCCACTTCTGTCTTGAGAAGTATGAAGTTGGCTTTGGAGAAGTTTTTTTACGGTGGTTACCTTAATAGGGGTGGGGGTGGGATGTGGATGTCTACGGTGATTAGCTTATGGTCGGATCTGACCAAACGAGGAGCTGACCTTTGGTGTGGGGCATAGGTTGCCCATTTTGGTAATGACCAGATCTAGGATATTTGTGCCCCTGGTGGGGGTATGGATAAGTTGATCCAAGGCATTGGAATTTATGAATTCCAAAAATCGTTTAGCAAATGTGTTAGTACATGAGTAGTTTTCTCAGTTAATGGCGGGGTAGTTGAAGTCACCCAGTATTACGGTATTTGGTTGTACCTTAATACTTTCCAGTATGTTAAGAAAAGTGGAGTGGGAATTATGGGGCATGGTGGGGGATCTGTAGCAAGCTACAATTTGGATTGCAGTTTTGCCTAGTGTTAGTTGCACCTGGAGAATCTTGGATGCATTATGTTGGGCAACTAGCCTGGAGGTGTGGATATCCTAGGTGAATATGGACACGCCTCCACCTTTAGTGTTTCGGTCCAAGTTAGGTGGCTGGAAGGTGTAGTATGAATCGTAGCCTGGTATTGCAGGTGTGCTCTCTGCAGCCTTGAACCAGGTCACTTTCACTGCACAGATGTCGATGTTCTCCATTTTGAGGAGTGCCTAGAGTGAGTACATTTTGAGGTTTAGACTTCTAGGACTGAGTAGCATTAGCCTCAGATTTTCCTTGCTTGTACCTGTTATGGTGGTAATTTTTTTAATTTGAACCCTGCCTAAAAAGGCACTATAGGTGTGGCAACAGCCATAGCCAGTATCTGGATTCCCAGGGGCGACAGGTACAGGCCATCTCTGGCAAAGCATCCTGGTCTGCCAATCATGTCATCTCAGGCAGACAAATACTGGATCCCCTTAGAATGACACCAGAAGCTTAGGCAACTGTTGAAGTGAATCATTTTGTCCTTGTACTGTGGTATCATTCTGGGCGATGGCAGAATGCTACTCAGGGCTAGGGTCATACCTGCCTGGGCTACAAGATCCAAGAGCTCCTCTATGCCTCTTTTCATGTAGTCCAGGGAGGTATGTCTCAGGTCATTCACTTCAACACGGACAACGACAGAGTCGTATTTGTACTTGCTGTGGAGTGACCTGAGTGCGTGCTTTATGTGGTGGATCCTGGCTCCCGACAGGCAGCTGACTGTAATTTTCTCCTTGTTTAGCCTGGTGAATGGGACATCAGTGTGCCTGACTATAGAGTCACCTATGACTAGTGTGTTGGGTATTTTGTTTTGCCTTAGGGGCTGAGGTTGAGTGGCACACATTTGGTCAGCTATGTGTCGCTTGGGTTGTGTTGGGGGATGGTGGTTGTTTGCATTTCAGCTTCAGAGGTCTCTGTTGCTTGGGCAGATTTTTATTAAGAGCCTCCGTGAATGTAGGTGTGTGTTTTTTGTTACTATGTGTGGGTTTTGGTGGTGTAGGTTTTGAAGGACTATGTGTTTTGCATGGTGTGGTGCGGGTGTTTACCTTCTCCGCTTGACTGACTAGTCCAGTCTTGGCTGGAGAGAGCTTGGCTTCCAGCTTGGCTGTATGTGCATCTCTCACAGGTTGTAGTGTTGGGTGGTAGGAGGAGAGGGTTGTCTGTGTACATGAGACAATTGCTACATTGCCCCAAGATGCCCAGATTCACCAGGTGGACTGGAGAAAACAGCGAGAGCTGACCCTCAGACATGCCTGGATAGGTGCTTATTTATTTAAGTACTAGAACTGCTTTCCTCTTTACTTAGTAAGGAAAGTTGAGTGCTGTAGCAATTTATAGAATATCTAGTGCTTACAACGATTTCTAAGCAAGTGCTAAGCTCAAAGAATCCAGTTTGAATGCTAAAACTGGAAAACTGGCTAGTTCTAAGGGAAAATTTGAAGAGCAGACATTCTAGATTTCATTTGGCCGCTTGTGATAAAAAGAATTACTGTAACTTATAGTGCTGATTGTCAGAATATCGATAGTCATGTAGAAAGTAGTGTTTATATATGGGGATATGTCTGTTTACATTTTTATGGAAAATATCTCATGTAATATGGCAGATAAATACAAAAAAACGTAGTCACCCAGGGAGTAAACGCTACGTAGCAAAAACACAGGTGCTGGAGCGAAACAAGGCTGCAACTCAAGAAAGTCATTCAATATTCCACAAACGAAGCAACCAAATCCACAGCAAAAGGATCTTTTATTCACAAAACGGACAGTACATTGGTAAGCGCTTTCACCCCAAAAGGGCTTCCTCAGACCATATAAAAATGATATCATTTTTTCGCTTTATAAAGAGAGAAAAGGTGCCAAACCCAGCCTATCTAGGCATTCAAAATCAACTGACACTTGTTAAAAACAATTGACACTTAATCAGATACATCATCATCAATAGTATAAAACCAACCATATGTATACACAGATGTCAAATACATTCATAAACCCAATAATAATATAAAATAACAATACATTAATAGATATTAAAATATATACCAAAGTATATGTATCCAATACGCAAGTTAAAAGTTCCATGTAATAAAACATGTATACATTGTTTAAAAATGGCAGATGTTTTGTGGGTTCCCAGCAGTAGTGGCAGCATGTAGACTACTGTAAGGTAAGTAAAAGGTATATGCCCTTTTCCCCACTGTAGTACGATGCTGGGGTTAGTAGCCCCCCCAGTTTGGTTTTATATCGTCTGGTTTCTGTTAAGAGGGTATGTAAGTAGTTTATAAGTTCTGGAAAGAGTTAGTCATTGGTATTGTAAGTGTGCATGTATACGGATTTACAAGTTGGTATTTTGAACTTTAGCACTGTAAGGTTTCAGTATTATGAGTTTCAGTCAAGTGAGTTTTCAATATTTTGAAAATCAGGTATTTTGGTCTTGGTCAAAAGAAAGTCAGTCAAATGAAATTTCAGCCATGTGAAGTAGATCTATATATATATATATATATATATATATATATATATATATATATATATATATATATATATATAGATATATACACACATATACACACACACACACACACACATATATATATATATATATATATATATATATATATATACACACACACACACATACATATACATATTGGGTAAGGAGATATATCTAATAGAACTGAGACAAAGGAACTTACATGGATTGTTAGGCTTAGAGCCTATTTGAGTAAGGGGCTAAATGACCATATAGCTATTACAGCAAAACTGAGAAGTAGGAGTCTTAGGAAATAATGTAGATTTTATTTGAGTTATGTATTTTTACAATGTTTTTTAATATATTTCTGGGTTATATTTTAAATGTGTAAGTACATCTTTAAATGTGTAAATGTATGATTGGTTAGTTTGAATTTAATTGAGTATAAAAGGAAATGACCTCATTTGATCAGTTATGTCTGATGAAGCAAATTTATTTGTGAATGCGCTTACTATTTGTACAATAAACTCGGTGGATTTTATATAAATTGTGACTCCTGCTCTTCAGCTTGCTTGTTTGTTCGCATTTTTACTTGCTCTGGTGACTCTTGTGTTATTTGGATTTTACTTAATATATCACCATTTGGTATGGCTGAAGATTATGTAGAGGGAACTAGTAATGGAAGTGTAAGAGTGTCAGCAGGGACGTTCAGAGGTTCCCTAGACCATATGCTACATTTGAGAAGTAATCCTTTATTACATGAGACAACAATTAAGAATGTGATCGATGAGTTTCTAAACCAAAATGACACACAGAAACTTTGCAAAGTGTCTAGGAAGTTTGAGGACTGCCTATACCAGCTAAAGAGACTTCAATTACAGTGACAACATTTGGAGGCTTGTAATACTCTTAAAATCATTCCTTGGGGGCTTAGAGTACTTACAATACCAACATATGGAGAATCTCAGCCAGAATTGCTGGCTAAATGGCAACAAATAAATCTTGAGATCAGTTTTGCCTACATGCGCCTGCTAAATGAACACTTTTTACCTGTTGAGGCACAGCTTACAAATGAGACTGAGTTGTGCTACACCCAGATGCGGGATCTACTGGGTCCTGAAAATGCTGACTCCTACCTTACTGGTACACTTGATAATGCTAAAATATATGAGTGTAAGCTCATTTTACTGAAAAAGCAAAACATAGAGAGAGACACACAAGATTTCAAATTGGGTCATGTATTTATGTGGCCACAGAGGACTGAGGTGAATACTGGGAACTTCGGACAATCATTGCATGCAGCCAGGCAAGTGCGAGGGAACAGAACTATTACTTCATCATTGATTTCCACTTTATCTAAAACAGATGGTCAGTCAAGATTTGAGAACACTGCTCCTGTAATGGGAACATCCAAGGAGGCGGATTGTTCTGATGCTAATCGAGCATCTGGTGCAGGCGCACTGTTGATTAGTTCGCCTGTCAATCATACAAATGTCTCAGTGTACGAGACGGTGGATTTCCGTCATTGACTGATGTGGGTAATAATCTTGAAGTTGGAAGGAAAACTTCAAACAGTTGTTTGGAACCTGTTGTTCGACCTAAGAACAATGGGGCTAATATTCGGCAGCCTTTTTTACCGTTCCCCATCAGATCCAAATGAAAGCAATCAATAGGGTCACCGGAGCAGTGAGGGTGCCACAAGAGGAAGCAAGAGAACCCCAACAATTTCAACAATGGCAATACGATAAGAACAATGTGGGAGAAATGAGAGATGATTTGATTTGGAACATCTCTAAAAGGTACATTTCTGAATTTGAATGCAATGTTTTGAATAAAGGGTTGTCCTTTATTCCTACTACTTCTGCTAAAGTTGCTGACACTTTAATTGATTTTAAGTTAGCATTGAGGAATGTGCAACTTAAATTAATATTTAAAAATGAAGCACTGAATGACAATGTTGATCTAGGTAGAGGTATGTTGTTTAAAAAACCTAGTTTATACAGTCCACAATTTAATTCAACTCTAGACATGTTCTATAAAGTGTGCAAGGGTGAGCTCTATAATTATTTTGATAAACAGCATAGGTGTATGAAAAGAATGCCTGATAACCTTACTGAATATGAGAGATCTGCTCTTGAAGTGTTAGAACATGATACCAGTATTATTAGACCTGCTGACAAGGGGGGACAGATTATTGTTATGGATAGTATGTTTTATTATGATTCTATTCTTGTCATGTTGGGTGATAGAGATGTATATCATGAAATTAAGTTAAATGATATCCATGAATTTACTATGAAAGTGACTAACAATTTGTTAGAACTTGCAAACTAGGGGATTATTACTAAAGATTTATTTAGTGATTTTATTGTTGAGAAACCATTAATACCAACTTTGCAAGGACTTCCTAAAGTCCATAAAGATCCTCAAAGACCTCCTTTTAGGCCGATAGTGGCCAGTGGGGGATGGCTTACTGAGCCACTTAGTATTTATATTGGGAAGCAATTAAGACCTATACTTGAGCATCGTCCCTACATTTTACATGACACTAAACAGATGCTACAAGAGCTTTACATGTTTAATAATGATGTAAAGAAAGATGTGAAAGGTATTTCATTGACGACATATGATGTTACCTCATTATTTACCGTTATTCCTAATAATATGGGAATTTGTATGGTTAGGAGTTTTTTAACGAGGTGCAGTGTATATACCAGAGAGCATACTGATTTATTATGTGAGCTACTCAATATTGTTCTATGTAACAATGTGTTCCTATTCAATGGGAAATATTACAATCAGTTGTTGGGCGTAGCTAAGGGCACTCCTTGTGCTAATAGCAATGCCAACATGGTGATGGTTGAATGGGAGTCAAATAACTTGATTTCTCACCCTCTAGCGGAGAAACCTCTAGTATTATATAGGAGGTTTGTGGATGACCTCTGTCTATTTTGGAAAGGTAGCAGATGTGAATTAGAGAGATTTGCTGAGTATCTGAATAGCAGTAGTGAGCTTTTGAGATTCACTGGTGAATGCTCTGAGACTCACATTCATTTCCTGGATATTTTGATTAGTATTGATGAAAGTGGTTCTTTGCATACAGACAGATATATTAAAGAATGTCATCATCTGTCCTATTTACATAGGACTAGTATGCATCTGACACATGTTTTTAATAACATTGTCAAGGGCCAAATTATGTGTTGTTCGAGGTTAATTGACAGAGATAGTCATCTGCATGAGGACATCGAACATATTACATCTGATTTTGTTAATAGAGGCTATAATAGAAGTGAAGTCAATAATATATCTTGTGAAGCACATAAGATGAAAAAAAACTAGGGCTAGGCCGTATTTTTCCGAGTCCAATACAGCCAGCCATATAGTGAATAGGACAATGTATAAGACACCTTTTATTTTCTCCTATTCCAGAGATCATGCTATGATCAGGAATATTTTACAACGAAATTGGAATATACTACGTACAGACGATCAAATAGTTCAAATAGTAGGGGAAAGACCTTATATTTCGTTTAAAAATACTAAGAATCTGAAAAGAAGGTTATGCTATCCTAAAAGTGCAACACATGAAATGAGATTTGGTATGGGTATGGGGACCACTAAATGTGGAAGTTGTAATTTCTGCACCTTTATACATGAAGGGATAGAGTTTAAGCACCCCAATACTAATAAAGTATATCATTTTGACATCAATACTGATTGTAATAGTAAAAATCTTATATATTTAGCCCAGTGTATTATCTGTTCTTCCTTTTATATAGGGAAGACGAATAGATGCCTTCGTGAACGAATTTGCAACCATATGTATTGTTACAGGCAAGGGCATATGTATAGTGCCTTAACAAAGCACACTATTGAGAATGATGATAGTCATCAGTTTAGATGTCGAGTGTTAAGAGTTAATATATGATGATGAGAGGTTGGGAGGTATATCTAACAGAACCGAGACAAAGGAACTTGCAAGGATTGTTAGGCTTAGAGCCCATTTGGGTAAGGGGCTAAATGACCATATAGATATTATAGCAAAACTGAGAAGTAGGAGTCTTAGGAAATAATGTAGATTTTATTTGAGTTATTATGTATTTTACAATGTTTTTTAATATATTTCTGGGTTATATTTTAGATGCGTAAGAAAAATCTTTAAATGTGTAAATGTATGATTTGTTAGTTTGAATTTAATTGAGTATAAAAGGAAATTACCTCATTTGATCAGTTAGGTCCGATGAAGCAAATTTATTTCTGAAAGCACTTACCATTTGTACAATAAACTCGGTGGATTTTATATAAATTGTGACTCCTGCTCTTCAGCTTGCTTGTTTGTTCGCATATATATATATATATATATATATATATATATATATATATATGCACACATATATAATATATATATATATATACACACACACACACACACACACACACACACATACATAAATAGGGTAACCCTTCAAATCTTTTCTTTCTTTTTTTTTTGCTCTCCATGCCTGCTCACTGTGCACCTGTCACTGCTACTTGATCCACTTGTTTCCTAAGCAAATATTTCTGAAAACTAGCTAACAGCAACTTCTTATAGTTACCTTACTGCGAGCCTTGCAGAAATGCAATTCCCTATGTGATCATATGAGGCATGAGTCAATTACATTCTCTGTTTTGCTGTACTTTACAAATATTTCAAATAAGCCTTTTTGTGATAATAGGTACAGTCATTTTTTTGTTAATTTGTGAAGCTTGTAAGGCGATTCATCTTATTCCCATAATTTCAAACTATTACTGAAATTAGCAAAGTATAGTCTAAAAATAACAAATAATGCATTATTCATTATTTGGTTGTGGTACGGAAACCAAGAAGAACCTTTGAAAGCATTGTGTGAAACTGTGCTAACACTTACAAAAAGTTTATATGTCTGCACTCTTACTACAGCATGAATATTAAAAAAGCACACCCACCCATCCATCATGGAGAAAGAAGGCATAAAGGAAGTGCTAAAATGTCATACTACAGATCTGATTCTTTGTTATGCTGCATTATACAGCTAAATTTGCATACTTCCAGGTTACTACTGCTGCATATCATGGTATATCTTAGTGGCATGTAGCTCAGTCTGCATTCTGTAGCTGCAGAGAAGATGGCCATATACTGAGAAGCCATCTTCTAGTATGGCTGTCTCTCTTCCTGCGCATTTAGCCATAAGTGAAGAAAAGCATATGGTACAAAGGAGGGCACAGGATGCCTGAGGCACTGTGGCCAGAATATCAGTCTGCATTCCATATCAAATATAGTCACTCCCAGTGGTACCAGTTCCTTCCATTCAAGAATTAAGTACAGCACAGCAGAATGCTAATCTGCATTATTTTGTTATTCACTGTTTTATATTGCAGATCACAGCAACTCTCTTGTGCTGATTTGCGCTATACAACAGTACTGAAACCAATTCAAAACAAAAATCATAATAACATACAGTTGTTCAAGAATCTTGTCCACAAACAGCATGTATTCATTGATTCATTCATTGATTATTTGTTTATTGACATTTGTTTACTGGAAAAGTCTGACTGGGCACAAGTGCCCTTTTTCATTGGAGGCCTGGGGGAAAAAGCTCTAATGTATAATATTTAATGCAATCAATATTTACAATAACAAATATTATAATGCAATTTCAAATGATCAACATGCTGACACTCAACCACACTAAACTGACTAGAAATGTATCTTTTTCAGAAGACATGTAATAAAGGAAGCAAAACAAATTACTCAGGGGTAGTGCAGTGTACAAGTCTGAAACACAAGGATACAAGCCCTCAATGAAGATAGGCAAGTTTTTAAAAACAGTGAGAGAGTTGCCTTTCTGTGTTTCAAAAACAATGAGAGAAGTGAGAAGAGACACAGAGGTGCTTATTTTCTCATTTTGAAATCCCTTTTCTGGGAGAATAAGGGTTGCTCACCTCATAATACCGGACAGCAATTCTGCAAAAAGACAATGGAAGAGGTCAGAATCTGGACAAAGAATGGTGAAGAACAGGCTGAGGAGGACAATATATTCTGATTTTGATGGTAGTCAGATTATCTGTGGAACAAATTACAGGAATAAAAGATGTGGTATTAGGAATTTAAGTCCAAAAGGCTATCATCATAAGGAATAGATGCACTAAAGTCTATTTCCACAATTATCTTCTCAGTAGGGGTTACAGCTGACACCATGCTGCAATCCATAAACAGGCAATACATATAGTTATTATGACAGCATGTAAATACATCTCAAAAAGTGGCTGAGATGAGATATACTGATATAGAAATAGTGGAGAAGGGGGAAGGATAACAGTAGCTGGCTACATGGTGTACAGCGATAACGCCCACTGTGCCCAGATAACCTTGGATCAACTAGCAACCTAGAAACTGCAGGAGCCAGCCAAGAGAGATAGCACATGGTTGATGATGACACACTTGCCCTGGGGTTGGGAAGCAGCCCTGACTACTGCATTAAAGTAAGGCAGCACATACAGTGCGATATGTACTCTGAACTGACAAATAATGAATAACTGCATTAGCCAAATTTTGGAACATGGATTTCTAGGCCAGTGTTGCAGGACTTTCTTTCACAGCATTCAGGTCAGGCCATCTGAGATAGGGGTATTAGGAATCAAGCAAAAAAACTCCAATCCTTACTATATGATGGTTATGATTCTTGGCTCTCACTTTCTTCAGCCAGTATCCTCAGATGCCGAAGAAGATGAAGAAAACAGTCAGCCATTTGAAGAAAGGGACCTAATGGTTAATGAGTCAAAGATAAACAGGTAGGAAAAAAGCTTAGAAGGATAATTGTTATGAAATCAATGAAAGGGTGTACAGAATGAAGAGAAACATGACAGGAGTAAAAGAAGATGGTGAAGATAGAAAAGCAAAAACATACAGTTCAAACTATAAACTACAAAATATACAAAAAGATAAACAACATCTGAATGGGCACTCACATAGCAGAACAAAGGTGAAAAAAATGGACGTGCTGGAGAAGAGTCCAGATGTGTGAAACACTCACCATAGCAGTACATGTTCAAGGGAGATACACTCCTACAACAGTATAACAAATTAAGTTATGTTCACTCTTGTAAGTCATCATCTGGCTTCATTTTTCATGTTGTTTCAGGTCTCCTATGCATAACAGTAAAACCTGTCAGCCAATGCTGCTCCTCCTGTGACAGTTACTGTGTACACTCTATAAAATCAATTATGCCGCATCATCTTCAGTTCCTGCAGTGATGTTAAACTTCACTGCGCTAACTGAAAAAAAGTAACATTCTAAGCTCACAATAACTATATTCATTTTACTGTAGACGTACTTCAAAGAATTTACTTATTTTTGTTAAATAAGCAAGAGTCCATGGAGCAGAGCTCTTTTACATGAATATCCCAGAAACTTACTAACAAAGCTGAACACATTGATGCTATGACTGCTAGGTATACCATGATAATTGGAAAACCACATCTTCTGAACAGTGCACTCCAAACTGCATTGTATATCACATAGAACACCTAAACATGACTCATTCTCTGAAATAGATTACATACATAATCAAATTTCATTGCCTTTGTGCTTTCGGTCAGTATTATGTGGTAGGAAAAAGATGAAGGAAGGGAGTCTTCCTTTTGATGCACCCAACAGAACATATGAACAATAACTTGCAAATGATGACAGGGACCACAAGAGGACTAGCCATGCATACCATTAAGTATACAAGCTTAAAAGCTCTTGCCAAGTATCTGGTTGTGCCCACCTCACAACCAATCAGAGCTGTACATGATAACCCTGGTCTTGTTTATTCATTGGTGTAACTTTAGGTCCTTTGTATGAGTGCTTGTAGGGTCACTAGACTTGCAAAGGAATAGGCAGTCAAACAGGACTTGGTCTTTCATGGGTCAGAAAATGAGACACAGGGCACCTCGGACTTGGAGCAGCCACTAGGCTACAGAGTATATAAGGATACTTGTGCTAATTTTTCTGGAGAGTTGAAAGATTTAAGGCTATTCATTTGTTTGGTTAAGAAATGTTGTGGCCTTTCCAGTTGAGCAATATGCTTGAATTTGTATTGTACTACCAAGGCACAGTATTCAGTGATGGGTCTGATAAGGGAACAGTAGAGTGGTAAGGTGATTTCTTTGGATCTTGAAGATATTCCCCTAGAAGTGAATTGGGAAAGATAGAAGGATTTCCTGAATATGGTGGAATCATGGTAACTGAATGAGAGAGAGAGTTGTCTACATCAGTTCCCAGGTGTCTTATGACCATATCTGTTTGAAGAAGTATACCACTTATAAAATGAGGTAGGAAGAGTTTTTTTTTTGTTGAATACTACTATGCTGAACCTTTTTGCATTTAGCTTGAGAAAAAAAATTCTTGAGAATGTTTTCAGCACACCAGGTATGCTGTCCATATTCCAGGGATTTGGAGCATTTTAGTGTCAGAGGAAGAGCAGATAACAGTGTCTAGCTTGCAATCATCAGCAAACTTGATCAACCACACTTCAGGGACATTGACTTGGATACTTGCAATATAAATGCCAAAAGGGATAACATCCAGTACTGATCCATGTGGTACCCCACTAGTTACAATTTTACATTCAGAAAGGGAACCAGCAACTTTCACTACTTGTGATTTGTTGAATAGTCAATTTGCAATCCAATGGAGAATAAAGGGGTTTACATTAAGTTTGCCTAACTTTTCAATAATACCAGCATAGGGATAGTGCCAAAAGCCATGGCTAGGTCAAGATAAGCAGACTTACAATCTTTTGAAAAAGGATTATTAGCTTCAGGAAACAGGACCTGCCTTTCAGAAAATCAGACTGAGTTGTGTCTAGATTAGTTAAGTTGCCAGTGACTACATGAATGAGTTTTACTGTGATACATTCCATGGCTTTGTATATAAGGTTGGTGAGGTTAAGGGGCTTGTAATTATGTGGTTTGTAGAGGGGTACTCTTATGTAGACTAGTCAAAGCCGCTATTCCAGCCAACAGAGACAAACCCTGTGTATAAGTTGAGACTGAAAGGATTAAACAAAAGCCCAGATAATGTATAGCTGGCACTGAAGAAAATGCAGCCTGGTATGTTATTTGGTCACAGAGACACATTGTTTTTATCCTTAGAAAGATATTTGATGACTTGTTTTAAAATGATTACATGAGAAATTGCATTTTCAGGGATTGTGAGCACAACAATGAGGGTAGGTGACAAAGTGAGCACTAAATTTGACTTCAGATATATTGACTATATTCTTGGGAATGGAATGTGTGACATTTTATTGATTCTCTCAGTGCATTGTTGAGCATTATTCCATCAGGTGATCTGGTCATCAACATTTTCTTACCTTTACACTACACAAGGTAATACACAAAGTGCCAAACAACATTTCTGTAGCATTATAAAAGGTGCCTAGCAGTTCCTTTTTTTTCCGGTGGAATAGCTTTTTATATCATATTTTTCCCTATGATCATGCCACTAATCTTAAAAGTAAATTTCAACTTCAGTGACATCATGGTAGTGAAAGCACAAACTACGTTCATAAACTTTAATGGGCACTCTGCCACACATGTCACGATGGACCACAATAGATTTACTTGGGCCATGGCTTAATAAAAGTTTACAAAGCTTTCTATTTCAAAAATAGGCCAAATCAATACTAAATTACAACAACATAAATGCATTGTAGCACTTAACTCATACGATACTGTGATGCACCTATGATCATGACCAAATCGCTTTAATTTCCTGACATAACTGACCTTATGTTTATTCTGTTTTATATTTTCTAATACTGCTCCTAAATTCCTTGCTGGCATGTTTCAGTGTGGTCTTGAGATAGGGGGATGGGCATTTCTTACAACTTTTCATTATTTTCCTTCTTACGTTATACATTTCAGTTGAGAGATTTGTTCCGGAATTTACCATTATATTTAGGGCTTCAACTGTTTAGATGTGTAAATGCTGGTAAAAATTGAAGGTGAATGTGACAGATCTCTCAGATGGATTTACTGTGGGGGATTGTTGGGAATTTTGCATAGGTCTTCTACAAGCTGGAGCAAGTTTGCCCTTGAAAAGTCCCTAGAGATGGTGGTGCAGTGATACAATTAATACTCACAGAGACAGTAAATTTGTGGTAAGATTTAACCAGGAAAGAAGAGAAGCATGGTGGGGTACAAGCAGGGGCTAGGTTAGTAAGGGCCAGGACAAAGATATATAGCAGGTAGTGGACAGTTTAAAAAAACGCACCTGTGCACTGGCATTAAGAAAGTCTAGGAAACACCGTGGATATACATTGTTAGAAGTGTAATGCTAATCATTGCTTGAGGAAATTGAAGTCTTGTAGTGAGAAGGTATTTGGTTTGATCTTTATTTTCATGATCTCTGAGAAGCAGTGCATGGCTAGCAATGAAGTGGTAACTGGATGTGTTAAAGGTGGTTTGGATCTCTTGGAGCTACAAGTTAGGTGTTGTGTTTAATTTGATGGGAGGTGATGGTGTTTCTGACAAATATATAGATACTTCTCCCACAGTTACCTAACAGTCTTAAAAGCAGGAGCTAAACCCTGATATTCAGGATGCACTGTGAGTCCCTCAAGGGGTGTAAAGATAAACATGCCTTATAACTCTGGCCTCAGGCAGAAAAGTCTAGGCATTCATTTTCTACTGGTATTGTAAGAGTTATACACTGATGCTACATAGGAGAGACAGTCCTATGATATAATTGGTTTTAAAGAAAGCCCCCAAAATGAGAATGATTTTAAAAACTGCACTTCCAAGCTTTGCAATAGCACGCTATTTCTGAAGGATATGAAGTCTAAAATTCAAATGTCTATTACTATCTAGTAATCCTCCTATAGACACTCTGTGAAAATTCAGATTGTTAAGATGTATGCATCTACTGACAGAAGATGCATGCAGAACCATAGCAGTAAATACCCACATTTCCAGACTAGAATACAATTTGCCTGTTACAGCACCACTATCAGCTCGAAACACCTCTGTTATACAGACTACTGAAAACAAAGTACTATGCTTTATTCATTGTGCTAACAAAAAGGAAACTCACTGCATCAATCTGAAGAAAATTAATTGGCTCCCTATACCTGCAAGAACACCACCACTATCAAGTACATTCATGTTTAAGTTACTAAAAATAACAACTGTCATCCACTGAAGAACATACTGCTGGATCAAAGACAACTCTGCTTTATGACAGACTGAAGAAATTCATCTAACTTAACTTAAGGAGGTACTGCCTGAGTGAAGACACTGGCAAACTGAGAATGTTCATGATGTTCATTGGTATTGGGATATCCCTGAAGCTATGAATCTTTAAATACGTTTACAGAACTAACCTCTCCATCCTGGAACAGTTTACTTGAAAGCGTTAGGGCACACCCTTTTGAAGAAAATAACTGAAAATGTTTCAAAGATACAGTGTATTTAAATATGTTGAGTGATTGAAAAACTGTCATTTTTCCTTTAAATTTTACCAAGATCGTTAAACCATGGAAAAAAGTAGTTGCAAATATGTGGTATATTTTTATAGGTTCATAGGTTCATAGGTAGGTACTAGGCTATCGGCCCTGGGGCCTGTACAAGCCCAGCCAAAAAGGTACCCTGGCTTTTGCCACCCAAGAAAATTATTTTCCTGTGTCACTGTCGAGCAGAGCCACAGAGGTGATCCCCGGGGTGAATTTCCTATTTCCCATCCAATCATCAAGATTTTTCTTGAAGAATGCTAATGAGGAGCTTTGTTTGATATAGATAGGTAGTTTATTCCAGAGTATGGGAAGTCTCTGGGACAGGAATCTATCCCTCCGGCATATTCTGTTTATTGTGGTGACGAGGTTTAGGTCCCTAGAGCATGTAGCTCTGAAGGATTGGGATTTCTTTAAGTGGAGCATGTCCAACAGCTCTGGGTTTGACATAGCTTTGTATGTTAGGCAGAGAACACCTCTGAATAGGCAATATGCGACGGAGTAAAGCTGGAGTTTTTTGAGACGGTCTGCGTAGGGCATCTGTTTGAGGCCGGTAATCCTCTTTGTGAGGTATTTCTGCGGCCTTTCCAGTTGTTGTAGATGTCTTGTGAGGTACATACCAAAATGGGTCTAATGAGTGATGAGTAGAGGGGAACAATGACCTCTTTTTTTCTGGATGAGAAACCTTTTGTGATGAGGTGTGCCACGTAGAAGGATTTCCTGACTGCTGTGGCGATGTGATTATCAAAGGTGAGACTACTGTCCACCTGTGTCCCAAGGTCTCTTATCACACTTTCGGTGTTAAGTATACTACCGCCTAATATAAATATGATTCTGTTAATGGGTGTTAATACATAGAACAAATACACTATTATAGTTAAAGAAGCCATTGTTTTCATATATTCAAAACTGTAACTCTATGAAACAACTCTGTACTTTATACATATGCTTTTACAATAACGTTCTTGAGCACACTATCACTTTGAAGTGTACACATTCTTGTAATTCCAGTCTTTCTTTTACTTAATTCCCTAAATGACTACAAAATATTTAATATAAACCTTAAGGATATAAACTGTAATATTTATTATGGTTACACTGTATGTAATGTCTGATTAATATGTAATGAACACAGAAGATTATTAAAGGGTCTCCAATCACAATGTGTTATTGTGTGTTTGAGACTTGGATGGCAAGAAATGTACCTTGAGTTGATGCTCAAGAGGTAAATCTTGGCATCTATATTGAGAACATTTAGGGTATCAGAGCTCAAATCATAATTCTTTGTTGTGTATGGAGATTTTCTGCTCCATGTACTACTAGTTACAAAAAAAAGCACAAGAGTGTTTTGCTGGCTTTCAGATCCAGTAAAGCACTTAGTGATCACTGTCAAACAGACAGCTAGGCACTCCAGGGAAAGAATTTAAAGGAAGTCGGGGACATATTTTAGAAATAGACAGGACAGAAAAAAAGCTGTTTTGACTTCTGCCATTGTCATTTCCTTGCTGGCACTGTCATTTCTTAGTGTAAAACCCAATAAGCACTTGGGAGGGTGCTTAATAAGAAGTTATGTACCTACCATAACGTTCCATGTTTGTAATCCATCTCTCCTACATTCTTGCTGGATGGATTCGGCTCCGACTCAGCCGATATTAAAGTTTGAGAGCTTTTACTGGCTCGAGGCTATCCCCATTTCCATGGTGCAGCACAGCAACTCCCCAGATCTTGTTTGCAAGAAAGTAACTAAATACATGCACAGTTGACCCAAAGGATGGCCTGTCCCGGGAGGCCAAATCCAATTTGTAATGAGTGACAAAGGTTTGAGGTCTTGCTCAAGTAGCTGCTGCACAAATGGTATCAGTTGGGAGTTTTGATTTGAAGGCATATGAAGCTGATACTGCTTTAGTTGAATAGCCTTTTACTTTAGCAGGTAGTTGTTTCCCAGCATTTTTGTAAGCAAATGAGATGCAGTCTGAAAGCCATTTAGACAGAGTCACCTTGGAAATGGGCAAGCCTTTGTTTTTTTCTGAGAAGGAAACAAACAATTGATCCGATTTTGTAAAGTCTTTAGTCCTGTGCAGGTAAAATCGGAGAATTCTATGGACATCTAATTAACGTAGTCTGTATTCTGATTTATTACTGTAATTTGGGAAGAATACTGGTAATTCGATAGTTGTGTTTAGATTATGTTCTGAGCATACCTTAGAGAGGAAAGAAGGGTTAGTTCTTAGGTTCATAGGTTCATAGGTTCATAGGTTCATACTAGGCTATCTGCCCGAGGGCATTTACAAGCCTAGCCCATAGTTTTGTGGCTTACGCCACCCCTTTAGTATGGGGAACTATACCCATTATTTTGCTGTGCCTCTGTCGAGCAGTGACACTGAGGTAATCCCTGGGGTATATCTGCGATCTCCCATCCATTGGTCAAGATTTCTCTTGAACAAGGCCAGCGAGGTGCTCTGCCTCACATATACCGGGATTTTATTCCACAGCATAGGGAGTCTTTGGGTGATGAATCTATCCCTCCAGCACATCCTATTAATAGCCATGTCAAGGTTTAAGTCTCCGCCCTTGTGGCTCTGACGGATCTAGATTTTTGAGGTGAAGCATATTCATCAAATCTGGGTTTGACATGGCCTTGTATGTTAGGCAAAGGTCACCTCTGAGCAAGCGGTGGCGACTGAATAGAGCTGGAGTTCTTTCAGTCGGGCAGCATAGGACAGATGTTTGAGACCCTTTATCCTTTTGGTGAGGAACTTTGTGGCCTCTCCAGCTGCTGCAAGTGTCGGGTCAGATACATTCGAATGGGGCATTGTACTCAATCATTGGTCTGATGAGTGATGAGTATAGGGAGACTATGACCTCCCTTGATCTAGATGAGAATCCCTTCATGATAAGGTGGGCAATGTAGAAGGTCTTCCTAACTACTTTAGCTACATGGGTGTCGAATGACAGACTACTATCAACCTGGGTCCCCAGGTCCCTGATAACTTCTTCTGTGCTCAGTGGATTGCCACCTATTTGGTAGCTAGGGGTAACCTTGTTTTTCCCGAAGGGTATGACTATGCATTTTTGGCATTTAACTTTAGGCCATGGCTCTGGCACCAGTTATCCGTTTCTGTGAGACCCTTCTGAAGGATATCTGTGTCAGATGTGTTTTCTACTATGGCCCAGTTTGCAGTCATCTGCAAACTTTGTCAGCCATAACCCTCCTGTGTTTGCTTGTACTGGAAAAGTAGATGCCAAACAAGAGTGGGCCCAGGACTGAGCCCTGTGGTACACCACTTGTGACAGGCTTTGAGTCTGACATGGCGCCAGCAACTCTGACCCTGTGGGTTCTGTCACTCAGCCAGTTTGCAACCCATCTTGTGATGTATGGGTTAACATTTAAGCTGATGAGTTTTTCAATGATACCCGAGTGGGGTATTGTATCAAGGCCTTCGCCAGATCGAGGTAGGCTGTATGGACTGCCTTTCCCTCATCAATGGCTTTGGTGACTGTTTCAAAAGTCAACCAAGTTTAGAAGGCATGATCTGCCTTTGACAAAGCCAAACTGGGATGGATCCAAAGTCTGCAAATTCCTATGTCTTTATTTATGAGGTCCATTATGATCCTCTCCATGGCTTTGCAGATAAGGCTTGTCAAGCTAATGGGCGGTAATTTCCAGGGTCGGTGGAGGCACCGCCTTTGTGAAGTGGGACCACAGTTGCAGTGCGCCACTCCTGGGTACGTATCCAGAGGTAAGACTATGATTAAACAGCTGTCCTAGCTGTGGGTTTAATTCCTCGTTGAGTTCGTGGAGCACACAGCCGGGGACACCATCAGGTCCCATGGATGCTGTGTTTTTGCTTTGGAGAGAGCAGTTCTCACTTGGGCGTTGGAGATGTTTGGGGGCTGCAATCGCTTGGTATAGATATCTCTCCTTTTGGGGAGGGGAGAAGTTTGCACTGAACCTGTCAGCCAGTATGTTGGCAATGTCTGTAGGATCAGTAATCTTCACATCATTTTGAACTAGTTCTGAGCATATCTGGGAGTTTCCTCCCAGGTTTCTAACATAGCTAAAGAAGGCCTTATGATTGTCTTTTGAGTCTTTAGCTATTTTTCTCTCAAAATTTGCTTTGGATGATTTTATGAGAGCTCTTAGTTTTTACTTATAGTGATCAAGGGTGTCTTACCTTTTAAGGATTTTGCTCTATCTTGTAGTAGCTTCCTCCTTTTGTTGTAGAGTTTGTTTATGGCTGGGGTCCACCAGACTGGATGCTTGCCTTTGGTACAAAGAGTCTTTGTTTTGCTTGGGATTGCCTTATCCATGCAGTCCTGCAGGTGCTGGTAGAAGGCATTTGTAAGTGATTCAGCGGCTTGAGTACTGTTTTCCATCTGCTCGGGGGCCTTAAAGGTGACCACACTAGTCTTTAGAAGTGTGAAGTCGGCTTTCGAGAAGTTCTTTACTGTGGTCTTTTTTATTTCAGGTGGGGGTGGGATGAGGACCTCCAGCGAGATTAGTTTGTGATCTGATCTCACCAGTGAGGGGTATACTTCCGGTGTTGAACATTGTGCTCCCATGTTCGTGATGATGAGATCAAGTATGTTTTCTCCTCTTGTGGGGATGGTGACTAGTTGTTCCATGGCATTTGAGTTTATGAACTCCAGGAATCTTTGGGTTAGAGTGTTCGGGCTTCAGTAGTGTTCCCAGTCTATATTAGGGTAATTGAAATCACCTAGTATGATGGTGTTTGGTGATACATTTATCCCCTCTAGTGTTTTCAGGAAGGCCATGTGAGGTTCCTGAGTTTGTGAGGGTGGCCTGTAACATGCTACAATTTGCAGAGCAGTCTTGCCTATGGTTAATTGCACCTGGATGGCCTCCGATGCATCATGCGTTGCCACCAGTCTTGAGGTGTGGGTGTCCTTGATGAATATGGATACCCCCCTCCTTTCTTGGTATTGTCCGGATTTTGGGGCCGGAACGCATGATAAGAGGTAAAACCTGATAGTGCTGGGGTGCTCTCAGGAGCCTTGAACCAGGTTTCTGTCACTGCACAGACATCGATGTTCTCCATACTGAGAAGGGCCTCGAGTGCGTGCATTTTGAGATTTAGACTTCTGGCATTGAGCAGCATTACCCTTAGTTTTTTCCTTTTTGTGTTCTAGGGTGGTAGGTTTAGAATTTGAGCCTTGCCTAAAAAGGCACTATGGGGGTGGCAAGAGCCTTTGCCAATATCCGGAATCCCAGGGTGACAGGTGCAAGCCGTCCCTTGCGAAGCAGCGTGGCTTGTCCAGCATGTCATCCCAGGCAGACAGACATTGGATCCCCTTTGAATGACACCAGAGTTTAAGCCAATTGTTAAAGCTGATCATCTTATCTCTGTATTGTGGCATCATTCTTGGTGAAGGTAGGATACTGCTCAAGGTCAGGGTCATACCTGCCTGGGCTACATAATCAGAGAGCTCCTCAATGTCTCTTTTCATGTAGTTCAAGGAGGTACGTCTCAGGTCGTTTACACCAGCGTGGACAATGACTGAGTCGTATTTGTACCTGCTGTTGAGAGACCTGAGTGCTTGCATTATGTGGCAGATTCTAGCGCCCAACAGGCAGCTTACTGTGACCTTCTCCTTACTCAGTCTGGTGAGCGGGACGTCAGTGTGTCTGACTATGGAGTCACCAATGACTAGTGTGTCTGGCATTGTGTTTGGCCTTAAGGGCTGAGACTCTATCCTTATGGAATATAATGTATGGAGGTCGAATGGTCAGAGCTTGCAATTCTGAAACCCTCCTATCAGATGTTATAGCTACTAAGAACAATTTCTTCCAAGACAACAATTTCAAGTTGGATGAAGAAGATAGTTCGAATGGCGGAGAAATCAATGAGGTCAGAACTAAGTTTAAGTCCCGGGGCTCTGGAGGTTGCCTGATTGGAGGTCTGAGAAGGAGGACTCCTTTCAAAAAGGTTTTACAAAAAGACTGGGACATAATAGGATTTTCCCATGTTCCCAAAATGATACTTTGAGATGGCAGCCAACTGAATTCTAATGGTAGCAGCTGCAGCTCCTTCTTGAAAAATAGATGGAAGGAAGGACAGGACAGACTCTAAGGGGGCTGAGTAGGGATCTATGCCTTGTTTAGCCGCCCAAATGGCAAACCTTTTCTATTTGCTGGAATATAATTTCCTGTTGGAAGGTTTGTGTGAAGGAATGAGAATGTGTTTAACGGTAGGAGAAAGGGATATACACCTGGCTATTCTTGGAACTGGAGCAGCCATGCTGTCAATTTCAGGGTTTGGATGGTAGGATGGAACTATCTTGATTGGTGAATCAGAAGGTCTGGAGATTGTTCCAGAATCCTTGGTTCCTCCAATAGATAGGGCCACAGGAAGGGGAATCTTACTTGGCGAGGCCAGTAAGGAGCAATGAGGATCAGGGTATTCTTTAACAGTTTCACGTTCTGAATCACTTTTGGTAAGAGAAGAAAGGGTGGAAAAGCATAAAGAAGTCCCGGAGGCCAATTGTGGACCAGAGCATCCTTGGGTGACATCCCCGGATGAGGAATGAGGGCAAAGTAGTTGCTGCATTTGGCGTTCATGTACGTAGCGAATAGGTCGCAGCAAGGGTGGCCCCATTTGCAGAAAATCTCTTCTGCAACTTCTGTTTTTAGGGACCACTCATGAGGCATCAGAATTGCTCGACTCAGTTTGTCTGCTATCACACTGGACTTCCCCGGAATGTGCATTGCTACCAGAAAGCACTGAGTGTCCATCACCCATCTCCATACTCTTTGTGCCTCTCGACAAAGTGGGTAAGACTTGGTTCCCCTTTGCTTGTTTATGTACCACACTACAGACATGTTGTCTGATTGAATCGCAATTGTCCCGGTGGGCAGAGAACTGTGAAGTGCTTGCAACGCGTATAGCACTACTCTCATCTCCAGAACATTTATGTGCAAGTGGTTCTCGTGATCCTGCCAGATACCTTGGACCGTCATTCCCAGATAATGCCCCCCCCCCCCAATCGGGAAGCGTCCGTGGTCAAGACTGCATTTTGTTGAGGGAGAACAAGGGCACGACTTAGATAAAGCTGATCTGTATGTAACCACCATGTTAGAACCTTCTTGCAGGAGTTTGTAATGAGTATTTGGTGGGACAAGGGTAGATCCTGCATTGACCACTGTGCAAATAGTAGCCACTGAAGTACTCTCATGTGTAGAAAGGCTAAGGGAACTAAAAGAGTGGTGGATGCCATTGTCCCTAGAACTTGAAGAACTATCCTGGCCTGTACTTTTTCTTTGTTCAGCAAGAATCTGACTTGGTTGTGCAATGATTCTATCCTTTCTGGAGTCAGTTTTGCTGTCATGGTGGTTCAGTCTATGTCTAAGCGTAAGAAGACAATGTGCTGCGATGGAGATAAGGCGGATTTTTTTAGATTTACTGTAATTCCTAATCTGGCGCACAAGGATAGAGTCTCATCCCTGGCTCTGATTAGTTGGTGCTTGGTGGTAGCAGTGAGGAGCCAGTTGTCTAAGTACGGAAACACAGGTGAGCCGTGACCACTGCCATACATTTGATGAACACTCTGGGGCTGTAGTGAGGCCAAAGGGCAATGTTCGAAATTGAAAATGACTGGCTCCCAGCCGAAAGAGTAGATGTCTTCTTGAGTGCCTGACCATTTTGATATGGTAGTACGCATCCTGAAGATCTATGGAGCACATCCAATTGTCTTTTCCGATAAATGGAAAAATTGACTGCAGAGTGATCATACGGAACTTTGATTTGTTTTACAAACTTGTTTAGCTTGCTGAGATCTAGAACTGCTCTCCAGTCCCCGGTCTTTTTTGGAACTAAAAAGAATTGTGAGTAAGTTTCGGATCCTATTTGCTCTGTGGTGACTTCTTGGATGACTCTTTCTTTGAATCAATGAGATGACCTCTGATGTTGCACAATCTATTTGATTGGGTGGTACATCTGGTAAAGACCAATTTGTAGGGGGATCGGAAACAAAGGGAATCAGGTAACCTGTGGAAGTTATATTTTGTTCCCATCAATCTTGGGAAATTTGTAGCCAGGCACTTGGGTACAGTGAGAGACAAACCCCGATTGCCTACGGAGACAGACAGTCGAGCAACCCTCAGGGTTGATGAAAGGGACGGTCAGAGAAAGCATCTCTATCACCCTGGTGTTGCGGACCCCCTCTGCTCTTATTAAGGGGATGGATATTTGAGGATGTCTCTGATAACTCCTTCTTCATGGCTGATGCTACCACCATAGCATCCACAGGTACACCCTTAGTTAGAAATGATTTGTCTTCTGGAGCAGCGATAAATTTGTTTGGCCTCCTCAGGACAGGCTCCACTGTGTCCGGACAGGTGTAAGCTTTCCCAGATATGACTCCTAACAGTTGGTTGCCATTTCAAGTGTTTGAAGAAGATGCAGTGGTAGGTTGAACTGGCAGTCAGAAGAACAAATCTGAAAATTGTATTAATATCTGACATTTTTGTGCATTTCTGATTTAGTAGAATGAAATTAATGTTAGGCCATATTCTACTTTGGTATGAGGAAATGTGTTGCTAGAGATTGATGTTATGAAGCAGAGAGCAGATGAGAGATTTTAAAATGAAGTTTCAACTGTGATAGGGGTTTTGTTCACCATCTTGTTGGTGTGTTACAAAACGCTTAGTGCAGGATCCAAGGTAATCCCCAGATATGTTTCCTCAGTCACTACAGGTAAAGTATAGCATTTATTATCCTTGACCAATAACAGAGTATGCTGAGTAGTCTCTGATAAGTGCCAAAGGCTATAATTGTTGACTTACCTGGGTTAATCAGGGGGCTGACACTGTTTAAGCAATCAGACATTCTTCATTTGCTAGCATTCTTAAACTAGTCACCTTTGTATTATGTGGGGCAATTTTGACATTCCTTTCTACTTCTGTGTTTTCTTAGTAGTGTATTTTTAACAAAGATAGTTTTCTTGTGATTGTCAGGTCTATAAAAGATTCACTCTTTACCCAATATCATGTCACTCACACATAAAATTAAATAGTATAACTATTTGTGTATTCAAAGTTTCAAGCAATACAGTACAGAACCAAACTTTCTAGCATCATTTAACTTTGTGAGAAATAACATTTATTATTTATTTATTATTTATTTATATTTGTTGACAGGGTGTGTCCGACTGGACGTAGGTCCATTTTCAGCGGAGGCCCGGGGAGAAAAGCTCCACAGTTAAAACAAACAGACGGTAGTTACATTGGATTACATAGCGATTAACAATTTACATAGCAATTACTTACAACATATTTACAGATGAAGAACATAGTACATCAGTAGACAACTAGAATCAGACAGATTTTGATGGAACAAGTCTACTTAGTGTGTCTAGATAATTGGGAAATGAATGGGTGCCTAATTTTATGCTGTACTTGGGTGTCTGTCACTTTTCAGTAGAAAAATGAACAGCAATGTGGAGCAAGGTGACTTCCTCAGACCTGCACCAATATTAGATCTACATCTAAAATAAAATAATTTCAAACTTTACTAAGAAAGCATCTAAAACTTCTTGGATCTGCAGATGTGATAATCACTGACCTTTCATTAACCAACTAAACTTGATTATCACTCTTAAATTAAACATACGAAACTTTTATATACACGTACATAAAAGTATATTTTGTTCTGAAACTTATGATATATACATCTGAGTGTGTGTGTGTGTTTGTGTGTGTCTATGTACACACACACACACATATATGTGTGTGTGTGTGTGTGTGTGTGTGTGTGTATATATCTATATATATATATATATATATATATATATATATATATAAATATATATATATATATATATATATATATATATATATATATATATATATATATATCTATAGAGCCTGCGGTAGTGGTGCTGTGGTAGCGTTGTCGCCTCACAGCAAGATGTTGTTGCGTTCGATTCTCAGCTAGAGCATCTTCTGTGTGGAGGCATGCATGAATGGGCGTGCCTTCATTGAAGGTTGTGCGTCAGGGCTGGTAACTCGGCACGTAAAAATCCACTACCAGTTAAGGGTCGCCACAGCGGAACTCCGGTCCGCTAATGATTGGCAGTAGATTTTTACGGTGCCGAGAGGTGCTAGCCTAACGTCCAACCTTCAATGAAGGCATGCCCATTCACACATGTCTTTCAAATGCCAGTCGACCAGGGGGAGGACATGCAGACTCCACACAGAAGGCGCTCCAGCCGAGAATCAAATGGGAGAACCTCTTGCTGTGAGGCAACAATGCTACCGCTGCACCACCGCATATTTACATATATATATATCTATATATATATATATATATATATATATATATATATATATATATATATATGCACACATACACACACATACATACTCATTTTTGTTAGAATAATACTAGTTTTTGAAAATACCTGTTGTTACTTATTTTGTAACATTGTACCATACACACTCATTTTTGTTAGAATCATACTGGTTTTTGAAAATACCTGTTGTTACTTATCTTGTAACATTGTTCCATCAATATTAGGGATCTTTTCTCTCTGGGACTCTAAAGAAAAGGGGGTCTGTTGAGCTCAATTGTATTACCCTGTTTGACAAGTGGAAATAAGTAAATAAACAAATTAATCAATTAGTTAATTAACAATACTGGGATCAAATCTAAATGTGAAATAATACCAGGTTCACTTACACCTTGTTTTGACCTATGCTTTTGACACCAGTGTACGTACACTATCCTTCTGCCTACAGACATGTGGTACAGCATACACTGTCTTACTGTTACTTAAACCCTGTCTTGTGTTAACTACCCACAGCTTATAAACCAAGCTTTGGAACTCCATCATTGCGGTTAAAATATATTAAAAAAGTTTCCAGCACTCTAAAACTGTCTGGTGTTAATTGCACAAAACCTATAAAGCAGGTTTTGGCCCTCCATCATTGTGGCCAGGAAAAAATGGCTGATATTACACTTGATCTTAGCCAACTATATTAAAGGATATTGTTTCTAGTGTTCTGAAACCATTAGCTGTCCAAACCTCACAAATCAGGCTCTGGCTCTCCATCACTGTGGCTAGGATATATTAAAAGATTTTGTTTCCAGCATTGTGAAACCTACTAATTATCAATGACTGCCAAGTGAATTAAGCCACTGACTCACAGGTCTATACCACAGCTAGTGATTTGTCAGTCTCACAGTTTGGCACAAATAAATGACAGATGCAGATCAACAGACACTGTTCTTGTAAACTTATCTCACAGTACACAATAGCAAATTATTCCAATACAATGGAATGTATTGGCCATGGATGGCACAAAATCTGGTGATGGTGCTGAGTTTATATTTGCTACTCTGCAGTAATATGTTTAGGATTTCTTATACTGTCCACAAAATGTCTAGAGTCGTTTCAACAACAAAGTTATCCTAACTTCTCATGTAATTCTACATTCCACACATTTTCTCAGATGCCTTCTTAATCCTTCAGTAAAATATTTAACATCTTCATACATCTTTAAGCCACTGTATTCTCAATGAACTCTGCTGACCCTATAAAGTAGAGCCGGCTTGTTTTAAAAGACTCATGTTTTGGTTTATGTCTTCTTCCCTTTCAAAAGTAGTTAGCCTTAACGACACCAGAGAACTAGTTGCTTCTTTTTAAAGGAAATTAGATAATGAAATCCAAACAAAAATGCCTTTTTTTCGGGGGCTGTACATTTTTTACAAAGTATTTACTTAAAACAGATATAACTTTACAAGGTAATGGAGGTAATGGCACATTGCACTATATTGTCAATGGAACACCAACTTTGTACTGAGCTGCTCAAATTCAAGTGCTAGAAACTAGCAAAAAAGGAAGCCTGATGGCCAGAGAATTATATGCATGTGAAGTAATCCTGAATGTTAAAAGCTATTTCAGAATATTGTAGTCCAAAAGGAACTCTGCTCCCATCAGATTTGTATCATTTCAGAAACATTAAGGTTATGCACAAGTTGTTAAAAACAGCAGATACATTCTAGAAAACTATCCACTTCAGTCTGTAACATGGTTATTTATTCTCTGATGCAAACTCATTTGAGCGGACTAAGTACCTCCAATAGTGCATTATTTTCCTCCACAGTTGAGAGTACCTAGCCCTGTTCGTGCAAACCATGAAAAATCAAGTATGGAAAGCACAATTTAAGGCACATAGAATGAAACTAAGTACAGGCAACAGTGGTTATAGCAGTGTGAATCTCAAAAGTCTGAAAAATGAGAGTGACAGAAGGGAAAATAGTAGAAGAGCTTCAAGTATCTGAAAGATGGGGTAGAAGAGAAAGGGAATTTGAATGAGGAGATCAAAGCCAAAATCAGAGGTGCTGCAGCCAACCGGACCAAAAATGTCCAGGGTAATGGTTGACAAATAATGACAAAAGTGGAAAAGTAAGGTGCACAAAACAGTGACTGTGACCAGTGCTTCTTTATGGGGCAGAAACCTGGGCAGTGAAGGTAGAGTGGCTGAGGAAGTTTGAAGTGATGGAAATGAAGTGCCTGAGATGGGCAGTAGGATGCACATTACAGAACAAACAACGAAATAAAGACACCAGGACAGAAGCCAGAATAGCCCTAATTACAGAGAAGGTCAAGGAGAGCAATTACATCAGTCACATGTGCAGTTAAGTTGATTTAGTAAAGCAGATTTGGGCCAGGCAGGAAGAAGACAAGAAAATATGAGAATGTCCAAATGTCCTGTCAGGAGACAGTTGGGCTGCATAAGAAAAGACTTATGACTGTCAATGATCATAGGGGAGTATTTCTGAATAGATAGAAGTGGTGACAGTTGGCATGACCCTATATAAAAACTGAAAAGGGGGGTTCATTTATGATGATAATGACAGTGGTGACTGGACAAGGATATATGAATAGTTGCTTGCCCATCTCAAATGGGAACTCCAACTACAGTTGCTAGACAGAAGAAATTTTAAGGCATACAAGGAAGGGAAGAGATTCCCTTACAGATTAATTGATATGGTAAGAACACACTCATTTTTTATATCTTTGAGGAACCATCTCTTTTTGGATCTATGAGTGGGGATATCAATATACAATATAAAACCTCAAGGAGGCACAATTCAGAAGACAGCCAAAAGGCAAAGGCAAAGCGCAAAAGCACTGGGACAGAGAAAGCTTAACTTCTGGAATTATGGACAAAGCAACTGTGGCTGGTGAAGGTATGACGCACTGACCAAGTGACAGTGGCATAGATGTCCAAAGTGGAGATATACTTGAAGTAAACATTAGATGCAACCATGCCCTTATCAGACTGGCCTTTCCCAGCAGAATTCTCTAACTGGTTGTTTCTTATAATAAAAGATAATGGAGCTACCAAAACACTTAGAATTTGCATGGCAAATGCCAGCCATTCTTTTCCTGAACAAAGGAGACAAACAATTGTTCTGCATTCCAGAATTCTTGCACCCATTTCAAGTAGAATTGGAGGAAGCGCATGTCCAGGTGGGTTATGAAAGGCTCTTTCACCCTGGTGTCTACCCATGCAAAAAATAGGAAGATAGAAAGACTAATAGGTTCATAGGTTCATAGGTAGGTACTAGGCTATCGGCCCAAGGGCCTACATAAGCCTAGCCAACAAGGTTCCCTGGCTTACGCCACCCAAGAAAGTTATTTTCCTGTGCCACTGTCGAGCAGAGACACAGAAGTGATCCCCGGGGTGTATTTCCTATTTCCCATCCACTCATCAAGATTTTTCTTGAAGAGTGCTAATGAAGAACTTTGCTTGACATAGATGGGTAGCCTGTACCAGAGTATGGGAAGTCTCTGGGACAGGAATCTATCTCTCCTGCATGTCCTTTTTATTGTGGTGACAAGGTTTAGGTCCCTAGCATGTAGCTCAGAGGGATTGGGATTTCTTTTGGTGTAGCATGTCCAACCAGCTCTGGGTTTGACATAGCTTTATATGTTAGGCAGAGATCACCTCAGAGTAGGCGATATGCTATGGAGTAAAGCTGGAGTTTTTTGAGGTGGTCAGTGTAGGGTATTTGTTTGAGGCCAGTAATCCTCTTTGTGAGGTACTTCTGTGGCCTTTCCAGCTGCTGCAGATGTCTTGTGACGTACATTCCAAAAGGGGTGTTGTACTCTATAATGGGTATAATGAGTGTCGAGTAGAGGGGAACAATGACCTCTTTTTTCCTGAATAAGGTGTGCCACGTAGAAGGACTTCCTGACTACTGTGGCAATGTGGCTATCAAAGGAGAGACTACTGCCCATCTGGGTCCCGAGGTCTCTTATCACACATTCGGTGTTAAGTAGACTACCACCTATGTGGTAGCTCATGGGTACAGAGTTTTTACCAAAGGGGATGACAATGCACTTTTTGGCATTGAGCTTGAGGCCATGGCTTTGACACCAGGCATCTGTCACAGTAAGGCCCTTTTGTAGGATGTCCACATCGTTAGAAATTTCAATTATGGCTCCTAGTTTTCAGTCATCTGTGAACTTTGGACCTTCTATGTTAGCCTGTACTTCAGAGAAGTAGATACCAAACAGGAGAGGTCCCAGGAAGGAACCCTGTGGTACTCCACTTGTCACTGCTTTGAGGTCATATTTGGAGTCTGCAACTTTTACAGTGTGGGTTTTGTCAGTGATCTAGTTGGCAATCCACCTTGTGACGTATGGATTTATACCTAGTTTAGTGAGTTTAGCTATAATTCCAGAATGGGGGATGGTGTCAAAAGCCTAGGCGAGGTCAAAATAGGCTGTGTGAACCACCTTACCCTCATCTACGGCTTTGGTGACTGCCTCAAAGAAGTCGATCAGGTTCAGGAGGCATGATCTGCCTTTCACAACCCGAACTGGGTGGGATCCAGAGTTTGGAGGTTACCAATGTCTTTGTTTATGAGTTCCATGATGATACGTTCCATGGCCTTGCAGACCAGGCTCGTCAGGCTAATAGGTCAATAGTTCCTGGGATCAGTGGGGGCTCCCCCTTTGTGGAGTGGGATAACTGTTGCTGTGCACCATTCAGTGGGCACAAAGCCTGTTGTGAGGCTATTATTGAACATGGTGCTTAAGTGGGGAGCCAGTTAGTTCTGAAGTTTGTGTAAAACGCAGCCTGGGATGTTGTCCGGTCCCATGGATGCTGTGTTTTTGGCTTTAGAGAGTGCAGCTTTTACCTGCATAGTTGTGATTACAGGGACTCTGCATTCTTCCTATATAGATATGGGCCCTTTAGGGGGTGAGGGGGCTAAAGTTAGCACTGAACCTATCTGCCAGGTTGTTGGCAATATCAGTTGGTTCTGTAATTTTCGTGCCTTTTTGCTGTAACTCACAGCAGATCTGGGTGTTGCCATCGAGATTCTTGACATAGCTATAGAATGCTTTGTGGTTGTCCTTAGAATTAGTGGTGATTTTGTTTTCATAGTTAGCTTTGGAGGATCTTATAAGGGATCTCAGCTTCTTACTGAGGCTGACCAGGGAGCTCCTCCACTCATGGGATTTTACTCTCTTTTGCAACAGTTTCTTCCTTCTGTTGTACAGTTTGTTTATGGCAGGGGACCACCAGATTGGCTTCCTTTTTTTGGAGGATAGCATCTTGGGTCTGTTTGGGATAGCACGATCCATGCACTCATGTAAGTGCTTATAGAGTGCATTTGTGTAGGATTCAGCAGTTGTAACTGTATTGTCCATCTGCATGGGTGTCATGAAGTTCACCACTTCTGTCTTAAGAAGCATGAAGTTGGCTTTGGAGAAATGTTTTACCGTGGTTTCCTTAATGGGGGTGGGGGCGAGATGTGGATATCAAGGGTGATTAGCTTATGGTCGGATCGGACCAACGAGGAGTTGACTTCAGGTGTGGAACACTGGTCACTCATGTTGGTAATGACTAGGTCTAGGATATTGTTGACTCTCGTGGGGGTGTGGATAAGTTGATCCAGTGCATTGGAGTTTATGAATTCCAGAAAGCGTTGCGCTAAGGAGTTGGTACACGAGTAGTTTTCCCAGTTAATGGTGAGGGTAGTTGAAGTCGCCTATTATTAGGGTGTGTGGTTGAACCCTAATATTTTCCAGTACATCAAGAAAAGAGGAGTGGGAATCCTGGGGCATGGTGAGGGATCTGTAGCAAGCTACAATTTGGATTGCAGTTTTGTGAGAGTTAGTTGCACTTGGATAACCTCGGATGTATTATGCTGAGGAACTAGCCTGGAGGTGTGGATATCCTTAATGAATATGGACACACCTCCGCCTTTGGTGCTTCGGTCCAGGTTACATGGCCGAAAAGTGTGGTATGAATTATAGCCTGGTAGTGCAGGGGTGCAAAACAGTTCTAACAACACTTTCAGGAAGAAACGTGGCTCATCCCTGACACCCAGTTCCCTTAAAGGAACATGTATGGAATCTACTGATAAAGATTTACATCTTATGTGCTTAGGTAATGGTTACCTTGAAAAGCAACTTCTTACGAATTAATTTCAATTCTGCTAAATGAGCCAACATGACTCTACAACTGAATGCCTAAAGCCTATAAATTATGAAACTTAATACCTAATGATAGTGAGTAGTTCTTCAAAGATTGTCTGGTATATTCCTTTTAAAAAATGTTTGTGTAAATGGTGATGGGCCACAGTTCTGACCTCCCCAAAGTCATGACAGGTGGAAGTAGCAGACATATACAGCATAACCATGAAATAAATGACTCACATCATTCTGGGGTCTAAACTAAGTCAGAAGCACCAGAATACTGACCAAATGACAAAGAGCAGGATACCCATCAACCCAGAAGCAGAACACATTTCACTTGCAAAGTACATTTGTTAGGAAGAAGGCTCGTAGTGTCTTCAATCACTTCTGCCATCCTGGCTGGGAGGTTAGGCAAGATTAAGTGATGTAAACCAAGAGTTGTCTCCGAGGCACATTCAGCTGCCATCTCCATCTAGGGACACTTCCATTGCATGCACTAGGAAGGCTTCCTGTGTGACAGGGCTCTGACAGCCTGAAGCTGCTTTTTCCTTTTTCTATGAGTTTGTAATGAAGCATGAAATAATACAAAAATATCTAGGCCTCTCCTCTACAATGGGTAGAACATTCACTGCTAACTCCTCCTTGGCATACAACAGTCAGTAGAAAAAGGGGAAAAAACTGAATACTCTAAGATGACAGACAGGTTGATCTCTGGGGTGACCCACTCACTGAATACTCTGAAAAGTGCAGCCTCCCATTTTCTAAACTTGGAGAGATAAACAGAAGAGAGGCTTGTACATTTAAAAAGTAAGCTCACACCACCCATAATGTGAACAGCTGAGAGCATGATGCTCTTTTCTATGGCCCACTGACATAACAGCATCACCAGCCCTACAAATAGGGTACAGATGAAGTAACATTGAGCAGATTGATTATAGAATGAGATAAAAAGAGGACTGGGATTCAGTGTATGTCTTCCAATGGTCATTGGACTAGACTAGAAAAGGTCCTGGATTCAGCATGTCCTCTAATATCTTCATTGCATGATGGAAACTTGCAGCTCAGCTGGGCTATGTGAAAGTCCCTTCATAGTTGGGATCGTCACTCTCCTTGAATTTTACAGCAGCCAAGGGGGATATTCAACCCTCCAGCATGCAAAGCATTTCCGATGAAAACTGACAATATACTTGATCTTAGACAACTATATTAAAAGATACTGATTCTAGCATTATGGGTTTAACTGTAGGAAAGAAGGACCCACATGCAATGAAATTTTCGCCATTACATTCCCAGTTAGAACGCTATAGCACCACAATTGGATAATTTCAAGAAGATGCAGCACAGAACCTCAGTTGTGTCCTCAACCAGGTTCCCAGAAATAAGACCTTCAGCTCTCTCAACAAGCAAGAATAACTGACGGTGGAGATTATCTGACTCTGGTATCATGAAGACAATTATCTGAGACAGAATAAATGATGACTTCTGGTTTATAGGGACCTCCTCCTACTGCAACCAGAGAAGCTTGAATTCAAAGGAAGGTAACCAGAGAAACTCTCAATGGGGCTATCAAGAGCCAGTCATCTAGGCAGTAGAACAGTACAGTTGAGTACACTTAACATAAATGTAGATGTTCGAGTGTATTCACTGTTGCAATCATCACACTTGGGTTATCTGCCTGCAGGTAGCCCTCAGTTGGCCCGAATACCAGAGACTTAGTATTTATGCGTCAGTTGCTGTCACTTCAGGACTGATGTCAGGTCGTCAGGGGTATAAAAAAGTACAGTTGTGTACACTTACCATAAATGTAGATGTTTGAGTGTATTCACTGTTGCAGTCATTACATTTGGGTTATCTGCCTGCAGGTAGCCCTCAGCCGGCCTGAATACAAGAGTCTTGGATTCCTGCGACGGATGCTGTATCTACTTCCATGACGTCAGGTCGTCAGGGGTATAAAACATGCAGCCGATGCCATTACAACATCCTCAGATGTCAGGTGCCCCCATAATGGGAAGCAATTACATATTATGTTACACCTCCATCAAAAAGCAAATACACCAGAAAGCTTAAATACACCAAACAAGAAGGAAAGGTAAAACCAAGAAAAGTTAGGGAGCTGGAGGGAGGATAACCAGAACTGCAACAGTGAATACACTTGAACATCTACATAAGTGTACACAACTGTACTATGTTCTTCGTGTTTCACTGTTGCAGTCATTACATTTGGGTTGATTCCCAAAGCTAAGGAAGGGAGGAGGAAGTCAAGAGAACATTAGGACCAGCTAATAAGCCCTGCAAGACTGCAGTGGCAAAACCAGCTCTGGATTTAGAAAAAATAGGCATGTGGTAATGCTTGGTGAAGGTAGGTACAGAGCTCCAGGTAGCAGCTTCTAGGATATCCCTGGTAGGGACTCCTCTGAGGAAGGCTGTAGTGGTAGATGCAGCCCTGGTGGAATGTGATCTTATCCCTTGTGGGGTAGGTTTTCCATGGTGCTTATAGCAGAAATGAATACAATGGGCTATCCATTTAGAAATGGTTTGCTTTGAAATGACCTTCCTCTCTACCCCTGCAGCAAAGCCAACTAGCAGCTGTTCAGATTTTCTGTGAGGCTTAGTCCTGTCTAAATAAAATCGAAGTTGTCTGTGCACGGCCAAACAGTGCAGTATTCGTTCACCTTTGTTTTGTGGATTTGGGAAAAAGGTAGGCAAATGAATCGACTGATTTAGGGCCACACTAGACACCACCTTGGGCATAAGGGAAGGATTAGTCCTGAGGGAAACCCTGTCTTCATGGAAGATAATGAAGGGCTCCACTGCCATGAGGGCCTGTAATTCAGACACTCCTCTTGCTGAAGTGATGGCTAGAAGGAAGGCTGTTTTCCAAGAAAGGAATTTCAACTCTGCAGTTGCAGCTGTTTCAAATGGAGGGAAAGTGAGCTTTTCCAATACAAAGTTAAGGTCCCAGGCTGGAGTAGAGGCTCGTCTGTGGGGGGGGGGGGTCTTACATTTTTGACCCCTCTGAGGAATTGCTTTAGCAGGGGGTGAGAGAAGAGGGGTGGTTCAGTATTATAATGTGCTGAAATGGCAGTGGCATGAATTTTAATTGACAAGAAGGATAGGCCCTTGTGGAGCATTTCTGTTAAGTACTGAAGAATATGAGGTAAGCTGGGCACCATTGTGCCCATCCCCTGAGTCTGGCTCCAAGAACAGTATCTTTTCCACTTTTCAGCATAAGATTTTCTAGTACTGGGCCTCCTTGCTTCCAGAATGATAGCTAGCACCTGCTTACTGAGGGATGCTATTTTAGAGCTCAAGGAATTAGCCAGGCTGCAATGTTTAGGGTTTGAAGCTGAGGGTGCAGAATCTGGCCCGTCTGCTGGGACAGCAGGGAAGGTGTCTGAGGTAGGTGCCATGGTTCCAGCAGTACCATACTGCGCAATAGGGGGTACCAATTCTGGTGTGGCCAGTCTGGTGCAACCAGTATTGTCCTTGGCTTGTCCTGTTCGATCTTTAGCAGAACCTTCGAGAGGAGAGGCAGAGGGGTAAAGGCATAAACTGAGAGGCTTTCCCAGGTAAAGGACAGGGCATCCACTTACCAAGCTTGACTGTGGGGAGTCCTTGTGCAGAATTTGTCCAATTGGTACTTTTGAGGGGAGGGCAAACAGCTCTATCTCTGGAGTTCCCCATTTGTTCCTCAAGAGGTTGACTATTTTTGGTTCCAGTTTCCATTCATGTCGGTCCATGAGATTTCTGCTTAGGTCATCTGCTAGTGAATTCAGCTTGCCTGGCAGGAATTGAGCTTGTAGGTGCACTTGGTAGCTCAAGGCTGTATTCCATAGAGCCATGGCTAGTCTGCAGAGAGGGTACAAGTGGGTTCCCCCCTGCTTGTTTATGTACCATGTAACTGTGGTGTTGTCTGTCTTTACGAATAATTGTCCTGGAAGGATGTGATCTTTGAAGGCTGTCAGGGAATTCTGTACAGTTAACATTTCTTTTTGGTTGATATGCAGGTGCATCTGACTCTGGTTCCATTTGCCCTGAATGCACTGCCCTGCCAAGTGAGCCCCCTCATGCATAGTCTGATGTGTCTGTTGTTAGGGTTTGGGCGGCAGGGGGTAGAGTGAAAGGGAGCCCCTTTTTGTGGTAGCAGGCCTCTGCTCACCAAAGGAATTCTGTCTTTATACAAGGAATGATAGGACTCATTGATTTCAGGTCCTGAGAATGTTGGCACCATAGGCTTTTTAGATACCATTGTAGTTTCATCATATGCAGTCTTGCATATAGAATTAGTAGAACGCAAGAGACCATGAACTCTAGGGCTTGCAGGATTTTCCTTGGAGATAGCTGGGTCTCTGTGGCCAGTAGTTTGAAGTAGGCTGTCAAATAAACTTGTTTCTCTGGAGTGAGGAAAGTCATCTGGGAAGTTGTGTTCAAGCTTGCTCCCAAGAATACAATCTGTTGGCAAGGTACTAGGTGAGATTTCTTTTCGTTTATGGTGTACCCGAGTGAGGTTAGAAGCTTCTTTATGAATGCCAGATGTTTTAATAGCAAGTCCTGGCTTTCTGCCTGAATCAGACAATCGTCCAGGTATGGGTATATTTGAATATTTCTCTGCCTGCAAAATGCAATGGCTGGAGCTAGACACTTTGTGAATACCCTGGACACAGCAGATAAGCCAAAGGAAAGTGTAGAGAACTGATAGTGCATGGGGCCTGCCCTGAAGCATAGGTATTTTCTGCAAGATTCCCTTATTGGAATGTGCAGGTAAGCTTCCTTTAAGTCTAAGGTTGCCAACCAGGTATCTTTGCCTAGCACAGGAAGCAGCTGTTAAAGTGGTAGCATTTTGAATTTTGGGATTACCAAAATTTTAAAATGTTTAGAATAGAGAGGACCAGGATAGGACACCAGGAGCTGTCTTTTCTAGGTACCAGGAAAAGTCTTGAATAAAAACCTTGTCCCCTTTCTTCTGCTGGGACAGGTTGAATATCCCTGATACTTAGAAGAGAGAGAACCTGCTGTTGAGCCTCTGCCCACTGATTTGGGGGTAGGTCTGGCCAACTGTTTGGGGTTGGTAGGGTTTGGAAGTGGAATCTATATCCTTGGAAAACTATATTTAAAACCCATTTGTCCTGGGTAATGAGTTCCCAATTTTTTGCATGCAGGGCGAGCTTTCCTCCTAAGGGAGCAGGCAGTTGAGCAGGGCTTGGAAGAGTTAAGGTTAAGTCACTGTGACATTTTTCCGTAGGGGGGTGTCTTACTACTTCCTGCTTTGGAGGTGGGAGCCCCCCACGGCTTAGGCCTGTGCGTAGCCTGAGACTGTAGCCTAGGTGGTCTGCTGTTCCTGGGTTTGGACTGAGAAGGCTTGGAAGAGACCGGAAAGGACCAATTTATTTATTTATTTATTTTATTTATTTCAGTTTGATTACCGGGGAGGTCCACTGGGCTTTGGGGCCCGTTTTCAGTGGAGGCCCGGGGAGAAAAGCTCCACAAAAACAACAAACAATATTGATTACAAAAGAGTTCATACAAAATATAACAATAGATGAAACAGGATTTTACAAACAGCCTACAATAGAAAAGTCTAGTGGCAAAATAGTAAAATTAACATTTTTAGTTAGGTTTCAGCACAGAAAGAAAAAAAAAATGAGGTAAAATATTTTAGGTTAGAGAAAGTAGGAGGTAATAACTTGAGCTAGGAATATAGGAGAGAAAAGGAGAAAAAGAAGGCCAGCCTAGGGTGACTTAGCAGTTGATTCATCAAGTAAGAAATATAGAAGTGGCCTATATAGCTAGTATTTAGGAGAGACAAAGAGAGTTTAGTAGAGAAATGGAAGTTAGCCAGGGGAGAAGCAGGAGGATGGTTTGAAAGGAGTAGGTTGAACAGTGCAGTTGCAAATTCTATTTAGATAGAGGTGGGAATGAAGTAATGTTTTGAAGTTGTTTAGGTTGTGGCAGAATCTAACAGAGGTGGGTAGGGCATTCCATTTTTTAGCAAGGGTGAAGAATAAAAGCATTTGGCCAGTTGGGCGCTTGGGTTTTTGTGAGGGCCAATGCCTACTAAATCTGGGAGGCTGTACTTGCAGGAAATCTTTAACAGTTTGCATAGATTTAGCTTTTTCCTCCATCTTTTTGAGGACTTCTGCTTTACTGCCAAACTGGTGGTCTTGGTTTAAGGGAGCATACAGTAATTTAGCTTTAACATGACCTGGCAAGTTTTGTTCCTTAAGCCAAGCATGCTTTCTAAGTACAGACCCAGTGACAGCAGCCCTGCAAGATGCTTCTAAAGAATCAAAACCACATTGCAAAGTATGTTTAGCAACTTATTCAGCAGAATGCATTAAATCTTGTAATTCTTATGTGTTCAGCACAGTCAAGTATCATCATTTTCTGTTTAAGTAGTCCCATAATATGCTGCTGGTACTTTAATATATGAAACTGGCAATTTAAAGCCCTAATGGCCAAAGTAGCAGAAGTGTATACCTTCTTACCCCATCTGTCCAAGGCTCTAGAATCTCTATCAGAAGGGGTAGGTTTTTTAGCAGCAGTAGCCTTAATGCCCTTTGGGCCTTGGAAAATGGTCTCTGGATCTGCAGTAGGATTCTTGAAGAGGAACTTGTGAGAGTCAGATACTCTGTAATACCTGTCAGGTTTTCTGGGAGCTGGAGGTAAAGTGTCAGGGGACAGGCAAGTTTCCAAGAAAGCATCATTTATAATGTCCAGAACAGGAGGGATAGCTAAAGGCCTGTGTTGAGGAAGGAGTAAGAATTCCCTAAGCCTCTTTTTGGAGTCAGAGTAATCCTGGCTTTCCCAGCGGAAATGCTCCCTAAGAGTGTGCAAGGTTGCACCCAAAGAAAAATCTTCTGGAGGAGAAGCAGAGGGAATGGAATCCTCTGCATCGGAATCCTCATAGGTAGATATGGGCAAATCCTGGTAATTAGAACAAACAGAAATATCAGAATCCTGATCAGAAGAATCAGAAGGAAAATCAGTTCTAGGTCTCTTAGAGGGGGAAGGCTGGCTTCCCTTAATTAAAGTAATAAGGTCTTCAGCCATTCTAAGCATTTGTTTTTCAGGCATATGGGCCTGACCATGCGGTTTGGACACCGGTTTTCTAGGCGTGGGTCAAGTTTTAGGCCTGGAAGAAGAAGATGGCATTGGTTTAAAATGCAAGTCTGTAGGCCTGAATACACCCTCAGAAGCCGGTGCCTGCACAGCGGCTCCGGACCCAACCAAGGTAGAGACATCCGCAGAATCCATAGTCGAAGAAGCATCTCGCGGCATACCGGACTCCGAATGGGTCTCAGTAAAGGCCTGCGAATCTGAAGTAGCGGGTATCAGGGGCTGCGAAAGTGCCTCACTGAGTACCAGCGGACTGGCGACTAGCTTAACAGAAGCGTCACCGGCAGTTTTGGACCTATGCGGTTTGTCTCTGTCTTTACCATTGCGTTTTTTCAGAATATCGGTAGTCGGATGGCTTACCTAAGCCATTTCTGGATAGTTATACCGAATACCAAAATAATTTGCTGCAAAAATAGACCGATGATGAATAGTTCGGGGGTTGAATAAGGCACAAAACCAACAGCAAGGGACGTCGTGGTCTGGGCCTAAGCAAAGAATGCAGTATGAATGAAAATCTTTATGAGGTATTTGCTTTCCACAGGTAAGACAATTGTAAACTTTTACTGACATCGGTTAACAGCAAGAAAAAGGATCCCCAATGGAGTACTTAGCTTTTTTGAAGACCTCGGTTCAGAAACTTGAAAAGGAAAATTTCAGCAGTCGACCGACCGGCACTTGCGAACTGCTTCTGCTTCGGGCACCGCGCGGCAAGAAAGACTGATGTAATGGCATCGACTGCATGTTTTATACCCCTGATGACCTGACGTAACGGAAGAAGAGACAGCATCCGACGCAGGAATCCAAGACTCTGGTATTCAGGCCAGCTGAGGGCTACCTACAGGCAGATAACCCAAATGTAATGACTGCAACAGTGAAACATGAAGAACATCAGGCAGCCAACACCATTACATCAGTCTTTTTTGCCCCAAATGTCAGGAGCCCCCCAATAGGGAGCTAAGTTATGGTGGACAAAACCCACCAGTAAAAAGTAAATATCAATAGCCCTGTAAAGTGTGAGTAATAGAGACAAAGAAGGGGAGAGAAGAGAGAGAGAGAGAGAGAGACAAGGGGGCTAGAGGGTGGGAAACTAGGACTGCAACAGTCAATACATTCAAACATCTACATTTATGGTAAGTGTACCCAACTGTACTATGTTCTTCGTGTTTCAGTCATCACACTTGGGTTGCTTCCGAAAGCTGAAGAATGGGTGGAGGCAGTCAAGAAGAGTTAGGACAGGCTAGTATGCCCTGCAGGACTGCTGTTGCAAAACCCGCCCTGGATTTGGAAAAGATAGGCAGGTGGTAATGTTTGGTGAAGGTGTGAGCAGAACTCCAGGTAGCAGCTTCCACAATGTCCCTGGTAGGGACTCCCCTGAGGAATGCTGTAGAGGGTGAAGTTGCCCTAGTGGAATGTGTTCTGACCCCCTGCGAGGTTGGTTTCCCATGGTGTTTGCAACAGAAATGGATACAGTGTGCTATCTATTTGGAAATGGTTTGTTTTGATATGGCCTTGCCCTCTGCCCCTGGTGCAAAGCTGACTAGTACCTGGTCAGATTTCCTGAAGGGTTTAGTCCTATCAAGGCAGAATCTGAGCTGTCTGTGCATGTCTAAAGAGTGCAGGATCCTTTCCCCTTTATTTTGAGGATTAGGGAATAAGGTTGGCAAATGTGTAGACTGGCTGAGAGCTACACTGGACACCACTTTAGGCATAAAAGTAGGGTTAGTCCTGAGTGAGACCCTGTCAGCATAGAAAATAATGAAGGGTTCCATAGCCATAAGTGCTTGTAGCTCAGACACTCTTCTAGCTGAAGTGATGGCCAGAAGCAAGACTGTTTTCCAAGAGAGAAATTTTAACTCTGCTGATGCTGTAGGCTCAAAGGGGGGCAGTGTGAGCTTTTCCAGTACAAAGTTAAGGTCGCAAGCAGGGGTGGGGGCTCTCCTTCATGGCCTTAAGTTGTTGGCCCCTCTCAGGAACTGTTTGATGAGAGAGTGAGAGAAGAGTGTTGGCTCAGTGTTGTAATGTGCCGAGATGGCAGAGGCATGGCTCTTAATGGAAGAGAAGGAGAGGCCTCTGTGGAGTAGATCTGCTAGGTAATCAAGGATTAGAGGTAAGGAGGGCAGTGCTGTGTCCGCTCCTTTAGATTGAATCCAGGAACAATACTTTTTCCACTTATCAGCATAGGATTTCCTTGTACTAGGTCTTCTGGCTTCAAGAATGACGTCCAGCAATTGTTTGCTTAGGCTGGTCACGGGGGAGAATTCAAGGAATAAGCCAAGCTGCAAGGTTCAGGGTTTGCAGTTGTGGATGCAAGATCTGTCCCTCCTGCTGAGTGAGGAGGGTTGGGCTCTGGGGTAGGTGCCATGGTGGCACCGGTGACAGACTGCGCAGTAGTGGTTACCACTGCTGGCGTGGCCAGTCTGGGGCAATCAGGATTGCTCTTGGTCTGTCCTGTCTTATCTTGAGTAAGAAGAGGCAGAGGGGGAAAAGCACAGATTGAGAGGTTTACCCACTGGAAGGATACGACATCTGCTTTCCAGGCCCTGTTGTGAGGGGTCCTGGTGCAGAATTTGCTGAGCTGGTGGTTGTAGGGGGAGACAAAAAGCTCCACCTCTGGGGTCCCCCATTTCTGGGTTAGAAGGCTGAAAGTGGTGGGGTTTAATTGCCGCTCATGTGGATATAGGAGATTTCTGCTTAAGTTGTCTGCCCGAGAGATTTGTTTGGCTGGCAGGAATTGAGCTTGCAGATGAATATGCATGGCCAAGGCCGTGTTCCACAGGGTCATGGCTAGCCTGCAGAGTGGGTAAGAGTGGGTTCCCCCCTGCTTGTTGATGTACCACATCACTGTGGTGTTGCCTGTTTTTATTAGCAGTGATCCTGGTGAGAGTAGGGATCTGAAAGCTGTCAGAGCATGCTGAACAGCTAGCATCTCTTTTTGGTTGATGTGCAGATGATGTGCAGATGAATTTGACTTGGGCTCCAATGGCCCTGAATGCACGTGTCATCCAGATGTGCCCTCCAAGCATAGTCTGAAGTGTCTGTGGTTAGGGTCTGGGCGGCGTGGGGTTGTGTAAAGGGTAGTCCCTTGTGGTTGCATGCTGCTGTCTACCACAGAAACTGTCATTAGACAAGGTATGATAGATATGATGGTTTCCAGGTCCTGAGAATGTTGCCACCAAAGACTTTTTAAATACCATTGAAGTTTCCTCATATGCAGTCTGGCACATGGAATTAGTAGAATGCAAGACGCCATGAACCCTAGAGCCTGCAGGATTTTCCTTGTGGATAGCTGGGTTCTGGTGGCCATTTGAGTGAAGTAACCTGTTAGATAGGCTTGTTTCTCTGGAGTAAGGAATGTCATCTAGGATGCTGTGTTCAAGCTTGCTCCCAGGAATACTATCTTTTGACTGGGGACTAGTTTGATTTGTTTTCGTTGATAGTGTACCCCAGGGGAGGTTAGAAGGTTCTTTACAAATGTCAGGTGCTACACCAGCTTTTCCTGACTGTCTGCCTGAATCAGGCAATCGTACAAGTAAGGGTATATTTGAATTTTTCTCTGTCTGCAATAGGCAATGGCTGGAGCCAGGCATTTTGTGAAGACTCTGGGAGCAGTGAATAAGCCAAAGGGAAGTGCAGAGATCTGATAATGCATAGATCCTGCCCTGAAACGTAGATATTTCCTGCATGAGTCCCTGATAGGGATGTGCAGATAGGCTTCTTTTAGGTCTAGGTTGGCTAACCAGGCATCTTTGGACAGCATAAGAAGAAGCTGCTGAGGGGTGAGCATTTTGAATTTTGGTACCACCAGAAACATGATTAGAATGGAAAGATCTAGGATTGGGTGCCAAGTGCCCTCTTTTCTGGGTATCAGGAAAAGTCTGGAATAAAACCCTTGACCTACCTGTTCTGCAGGAACATGTTGAATTGCCCTTATGAAGAGCAGGGATTGAACTTGGTTTTGTGCCTCTGCCCACTGGTTTGGAGGAAAATCTGGGAACACTTTTGGGGTTGGCAGTGTGTGGAAGTAAAATCTGTACCCCTGGGATACAATGTTGAGGACCCATCGGTCTTTGGTGATGGAGGTCCAGTTTTTTGCATGGTGGGCAAGTTTTCCTCCTAGGGCCACGAGCAATTGGGCAGACGTGAGGAATGGAGTTGAGAAGTCATTGTGAATTCTTTTCGTAAGGGGGTGGCTTAGCACTCCTTGTTTTAGAAGTGGAGTTACTCCATTGCTTAGATCTCTGCATACCCTTAGACTGTAATCTGGGTGGTCTGTTTCCCCTTGGTCTAGTTTGAGATGGCCTAGAAAGGTCTGGAAAGGACCAATGTTTCGAGGGGCAATGCCTACTGAATCTTGGAGGCTGCACTTGCAAAAAATCTTTGACTGTCCGCATAGACTTCGCTTTTTTCTCCATCTTTTTTAGAACCTCTTCTGCTTTGGTGCCAAACAGATTGTCCTTGTTCAAAGGAGCGTCTAGTAATTTCGATTTGACATGGTCTGGCAAGGTCTGCTCCTTAAGCCAAGCATGCCTTCTAAGTACAGAACCAGTGACTGTTGCCCTGCAAGATGCTTCTAGGGCGTCAAACCCACATTGCAAGGTATGCTTGCTGACTTGGCTTGCAGAATGCATAAGCTCCTGTAATTCTTTATTTTCTGCACAGTCAGGAAAAGTAGATACTTTTTGCTTAAAAAGTTCCATAATATGTTGCTGGTATTTCAGCGTGTGAAACTGGCAATTCAAAGCCCTAATGGCGAGGGTTGCAGAGGTGTATACTTTCTTACCCCACCTGTCTAAAGCTCTGGAATCCCTGTCCGAAGGGGTGGGATTCTTAGCTGTAGTTGCTTTTATACCTTTAGGCCCTTGGGAAATGACCTCTGGGTCAGCAGTAGGATTTTTGAAAAGAAATTTGTGACAGTCAGGGACTCTGTAGTGCCTGTCTAGTTTCCTTGCAGAGGGGGGTAAAGTATCAGGAGTTAGACTGGATTCCATAAAGACATCATCCACGACATCAGGAACAGGAGGGATAGCTAAAGTTCTAAGTTCTTTTTGGACTGAGGGTAATCCTGGCATTCCCAGTGGAAATGCTCTCTTAAAGTATGTAGGGTTTCAGCAAAAGAAAAATCCTCTGGAGGGGAAGCAGAGGGAATGAATTTCTCTGCATCTGAATCCTCATAAGTAGATAAAAGCATGTCTTCATATTCAGAAACCTCACAGTCCTTGGACTCTTGGTCAGTTAAAGCTGCTGGGGACAGGTCTCTTTTTCTATTAGCAGGGGAAGGCTGGCTTCCTCTAATCAGCATGATCAGGTCTTCTGCCATTTTAAACATTTGAGATTGTGGCAAGGAAGCAGGTTCTTGAGTCTGGGTTGTTGTTTTTTTAGGCATAGCTCGTACTTTTGGTCTTAGAAACTTGGTAGTTTTAGACAGAACTGAAGACGCGAAAGAAGTCATCGGTTTGTGTTGAATATTGGTAATGCGAAAAACTTCCTCGGAAGCCGGTGCCTGCACAGCGGCTCTGGACCCATCCAAGGTAGAGACATCCGCAGGTTCCATAGTCAAAGAACAGTCTCACGGCATACCGGACTCCGAATGGGTCTCGGCAGAGGCCTGCAAATCCATGAAAGCAGGCATCAGGGGCTGCAAAAGCACCTCACTGACTACTGGCAAACTGGCGACTAGCTTAACGGAAGTGTTGTCAGCAGTTTTGAACCTGTGCGGTATGTCTCTGTCTTTATCCATACGTTTTTTCGGAAGATCGGTAGACAGATGGCTTACTGAAGCCATTTTGGAATACGGAGATCGAGAGCGAAAGTATTTAGCGACAATAAGGGCCCGACAATGAATAGTTTGGGTGTTGAACAAAGCGCAAAACTGACAGCGAGGTACGTCCTGGTCTGGGCCTAAACAGGTGAAGCAGTAAGAATGGAAATCTCGGTGTGGTATTTGCTTTCCACAGGCGAGACAATTGTTAACTTTTTCTGACATTGGTTAGAGCAAGAAAAAAGGATCCCCAACTGGTTACTTAGCTTTAGAAGACTTTAGGATGATTCAATTCAGAAACAAAAACTCAGGTAGCGGCCGACCGGCACTCGTGCAAACTGCTTCTGCTTCAGGCTCCTTAGCAAGAAAGACTGATGTAATGGCGTCAGCTGCCTGTTTTTATACCCCTGACGACCTGATGTCAGTCCTGAAGCGACAGCAACCGACGCAGAAATACTAAGTCTCTGGTATTCGGGCTGACTGAGGGCTACCTGCAGGCAGATAACCCAAGTGTGATGACTGCAACAGTGAAACACGAAGAACATCTTCCCTCTCCTGCAAGACCTCAGCCAAAACAGCTAGCATCTTGGTAAGCTTTGTGGATACAGATGCTGTTCAATAGGCCATTGTGTGGAATTGAAAATAGTGTCACTTTAGAATGAACCACACACACTTTTCCACCAGAAGGCATCCATAACACTCAGTTACACAATCCAGGTGTCCTGCTGCAGTACACAGGCTAGCTCCCTGTAGAGTTATCATCTAAAACATTATGTAAATAATGTATGGGCAACATATTTGATCCTTAAGTCTAGATCTTTCCCAAGAACACAGCAGAGACAGTCTGGTCTCCATATGGAGCCCTTTCAGAGAAGGATCCAAATGTTTTAAGATATGGCCATGTGCAACTATGTGGAAGACCTACTGTTACACTGTAGCAGCTGTCCAAACTAACACAAACACAGCAAACTGATGCTGTCCACACACAAACATAAACAGCACTAGATAACACCAGACCAGCCTGCATCTCATGGGCTAACACAGTCGTTCTCCAGGAAGTCCTGGCCTGTGTAGCCAAATTGAAGGGTACTGACTGTGCTTAAAGACCATCCTCTGTCTGCAAGGTTGCAATGCAGTTTTGTGAGTGTACTTCTTCTTTGAGAGATGGTCTGGAATAGAAGGTACAAAGTCTGAGTTGGGGAGAAGGGTCACAAAAGTCTTTTATGTTAGGTATCACTTTCTTCATCTTTTGGAAGCCATTGACCAGATCCATAGAAGACTGGCTGAAAAGAAGCAGGGAGCTAGAATTGCTTGACAAATTCTTTCTTGAAGGAGCGCAGCCTCAGGCATGCATCTAAACCTGCTGCCTTAGCAATAACATCACTAATCAGCACAAAGTTGCACCAAGCCACATCCAGCCACTGTAGAGGCTTTAAATAGCATCTTGATCAGCTCCTATTTCAGCCAAATGGCGTAATACTAAGGATCCTACAGATCATCAAACCTTTAGACAACTAAGAAATCTTACAAAAAAAAAACATCCTCTTAGACAAAAAAGACTATTATTACCAAATACAGCAAACTTACCAAAAAAAACGACACAAGTTTTGGAATAGCATCAACAAACTACTATACCCACGACAATGCAGCACACCTAACCCACAAGGCACTAGCCACGAGAATCCCACTTATACTGCTAATGCCTTTAACTCTTTCTTCACACAAGCCATCCAAACTCTTGCTAGTCAACTTTCTCCATATACCTCAAAACTGCCTACAACCATGACAAACCCACCTCCACCTTTTCAGTTACAACCAGTCTCTACTTCCTTTATCTCCTCCCTTCTCCAAAAACTAAAACCTACCACCCCCTCAGCTGACCAACTCCCAGCAGAATACCTGCAAAAAGGGGCTAAAGCATTAGCCTATCCCATCTCCATTCTTATTAATTGTACCATAAATGAAGGTACCATTCCATCTATCTGGAAACTTTCTCATTATCATCCCACTACATAAAGGTGGGAACTCCTATGACTTTTCTATCTACCGTCCTATAGCCCTGCTATCTCCCCTAGCAGAAGAAATGGAGAAATGTATCCATAAGCAACTACTTAACCATCTACTCCAAAATAACTTACTTGCCAACTGTCAACATGGATTCAGACCATTCCATAGTACCACCACTGCCCTCCTATCCTTCACAGACTGCATTAACAAAAACTGGAACAACAATACTCTTTCCTCTGCAGTCTTTATTGATTTATCCAAAGCTTTTGATATGGTCAGTCACCAGCTCCTCCTAAATATACTGAAATCCTTTTCACTTGAACCACTGGCGATAAATTGGTTCAAATTTTACTTAGACAATAGACAGCAAGCTGTGCTATGGGACAATAAACTATCTTAGGGCTCTGTATTAGGCCCACTCCTATTTTCCATCTTTATCAATGACCTTCACTCTTCAATTCCTCAAACCACCTGTATTCAATAAGCAGAAGACTCCACAATAATCTGTTCAGCCACTTCTCCAACTGAACTACAGTCCCTTAACCAAAATGCATTCAATACTGTAGAACAATGGTTTTTAAACCGCTGCCTCCTCCTAAACCCCCCAAAAAATAAACTTTTACTGTTCACACCAACCCGAAAGTCCACCCTAGTAAATTTCTCTCTCACATCTAATAATGGCACTTTCATATCTCCTGAACCTACCACCAAAATCTAGGTATAACAATAGATAGCAACCTTAACTTCAATATTCATACAAACAGCACAGTTAAAACAATCAACAAAAAATTAGGATCCCTCTATAGAATCAAACCCTTTCTTACTCCAGTGGCCAGGACCGCTATAGCCAGAACTCACTTAATCTCCACTCTACTCTATGCTTCACCTATCTATACTAACCTTTCTAAGAACAACCTAAATAAATTGGCAATCTCCTACAATAATATTGCCAGATTTGCAACTGCCTCTCTTTTTAGAACATATCACTGTCTTAATCTAAAGCAACTGGGATGGCTTGAATTTCCAAACCAAATTCTTTTATACCAGCTTACTATAGCCCATAAAACCCTGTACCAACCCACCAACACTCCAATACTCACTAGCATTATTACCCCTACAACAATCTTAAGAATTTACGCTCCTCAAACAAAATACTTATCAATACTTGCAAAACCAACAACTTGGCAGGAGACTCCCTCTTCTCTAATGCTGTTGGAAAGCACTGGAATCTTTTACCCACTGAACTTATTTCTCTGTCTTCGTTAACTCTTTTTAAACAGAAGCTAAAACTTTTCCTACATACTCACTGGTTATGCCCCTGTACTAACCCTGACTAACTTTCCTCCCTCACACTAATGCAGTCTCCTCACCTTTCAGACTTACCCTTAAGAAACCAAATACTATGTCATGACAACTAAATATATAAGTATATATGTAAACAGTAACATCTTTTTGTATATTTACCATTTACTACTTGAGTTATGCTTACTATGAGTACTGTACTTTATATTATCAACAGATGTTAAGTTTGACTGTTGCAACCTTTTATATTGTTTTATTATATCTGTCTTGGACATTATCTCTCCTTCTTTTTTGTATGTATCTTGGAACTTTTCTCCCTGGCCTCTACTGAAAATGGACATATATCCAGTTAGACTAGCCCGGTCAACAAATGTAAAAATAAAATAAATAAATACATAAATAAGCTTAACTCAGGGAAGGCTAAAAGCTTGATCACAATGGAGAAATGGAATCTGGCCAAGTGAGAAAGACAATTAAGGGATCTGAGCCCAAATGTGGCAGAGGAGAACATCTTCTTCCCTAACCTGTTCAAAACGTAAAGAGGTATCAGGGTGCATCCATGGCATCCTTAACATCAGGTTCCATGGGAACAATAACCCAATGCTCTTCCTCTTTCTTTCCCAGACATTTAATGAGGTTCTCCTAGGGGAAAGCATGAAGGCTATAGGACAGTTCACAGTGGGCTTCACAGGCCTGAGGATTTCTCCAAAGAAGGGATCGCCATGCTGCAATCTGGAGAAAGCATGACTCATTCTTCTTATCCATCTCAGAGATAATGGACCCTAGTTCCTATAAGTTTTTAACTGTCTCAGAGAAAATAGACTCCAGCTCCCATGAGTTCTACCAAAATGCTTAACAGCAGAGGGAATACCACTACCTCCCTTAGCTCCAGACTGGATGCACCTCTACATGGCTAACACTCATGGTTTTCATCAACTGATGAGAACATACTGAATATAGTAAAAGAAAATACTAATGCCTGAGTATAAGGCTACTAAAGGTGTAATACGGACAGAAAAGGCCTGCACTGTGCCAGATGCTGACATCAGGCTGTGTTTCATAATGGTGTTCTTCTGCACCTACAATGACAGGTCATGCTAGAGATCAAACAACTGTTCGATGTTGCGGGCATGAGCTACAAGCCTTGGCATGGGAGAAACTGGTTAATAATCATCTAGACTTACCTTCACGATCATATGACTGGTGTCTTCTCTATTTTTAATTTTTGTTATTTATGATGGTGATTTGGCAAAGCACAATTCTGTTTCAAGTTCTTCTGCTGGGTGGTCTGAATTGATGCCATTATCAGAGTACTAAGACTGACCAGGAGCTTGTCCATTCTGTATTTTCTGCTGAACAGGCTGAATCACTAACACATACAAAAGTGCTTCATGTTGTGTTCCTCTCTGAAACAATAGAGCATTTCCGATGCTGTTCACACTTCTTGCCCAGATAAATTCTAACAGATGGCTTCTGTATACATCAAATACTCAAATATCAGGCTAAAAATCTCAACTGGATGAGCAACAGAAAATAACTGCCAATGCTCAGGGTTTAGGCATGACCCCTTAATATGGTGGATGACATCATGATTTGCCAGAAAAAGAAGTGTATGGTTTTGCAAATGCTGAAGACACAAGGAAAAAGTAACCAAACTGAGAGAGGAAAATGGATATCATAATCTAAGACCCAGCTCTGTTAGAAATGCTACATCTAAAGAAATCCCAATCCCTCTGCACCACACTCTCCAGAGACCTCAACCTTATTACCACAATCAACAGAACATGCTGGAGGGACATGTTCATAACCCAGAGACTGCCCATGCTATGGAACAGACTTCCCATACATATCAAGCAGAGCATCTCACTGACCCTCTTCAAAAGAAATCTTGATGAGTGGATGGGAAATAGAAAATTCACCCTGGGGATCACTACAGTGGCTCTACTCGACAGAGGCACTAGGAACTAAGTTCGGGTGGCACGATGCCAGGGTAAACCAATGGGCTAGGCTTGTAAAGGCCCCAGGGCCATTAGCCTAGTACACACCTATGAACCTATAAGACCAATCAGGAAGAGTCCTTGATAGAATGGTCTATCTAGTTATATGTAAATGTCACAACTCATTAATAACTCACTAAAGCCAACAGACTAAATGATTATGCACTCAAATCCTCAGGGATCCCT